>NC_085032.1:13850182-13871431 GCF_963692335.1 Osmerus eperlanus | reverse complement strand
GAACAGTGCCCTGATACAGTTTAAAGTATGGAAACTAGAATAACTGCAAAAAAAACGAACAAACAAAATAACAGAGAGGTTGTTTTCTGTCTGCAATCCCCTTCATAGTGGATGCTTGTCCTTAATGTATATCGCTTAAGCACGGAGCAGTACAACTATAGGGATGCTGGAAAAGTTACCACCGTTAATGTTTGTCATTAGTTCAGCGACTGCTGTGTCTGTGCTAGCCTCTTTAGGTGATAATTGGCTCATAAAGACAGATATGTTCCGAAAGCAATAGCTGGAGTCATTTCCTCTGAATGTTTTTTCTTGGTTTCCACTATAAGCAGTTATATGATTAAATGTTTGAATCAAACCCTCCCCTATTCCCTTTGTCAGGGTGTTAGCAGTCATCAAATCAGGCAGGGGGAATTTTTTTATTTTTTTATAATTTAAATAAGATAATTAGTGTGACGCAATGTAACAGTGTATGATTTGGGGCACTGTTGTCATGGTTTGATTTATATTTCCATAGCAACTTGTCTGGGTTTCAGCAGATATGTTGCAGGGGCCTCTCTCTCTCTTGCTCTCTCTCTGTCTCTCTCCATCTCTCTCTCTCTCTCTCTCTCTCTCTCTCTCTCTCTCTCTCTCTCTCTCTCTCTCTCTCTCTCTCTCTCTCTCTCTCTCTCTCTCTCTCTCTCTCTCTCTCCTCTCTCTCTCTCTCTCTCTCCAGGCTGTGCTTGGCACAGTCCCTTCCCCACTTCTCTGATCTCTGGGTAGACTGGTCCCACACCACCACGGATAGACAAGCATGATAATCACCAGACCAGATCTCAGTGATGTACCATGTAGGTGACCCAAGGACTGCTTGAACCCTGCAAAGGTTTGTCTCCTCGGGGCCTCCAGACCTTCTGTATTAGTGGCTTCCTTTAATGTGGCTTCTGTGTGTGCTCGACTCCGAATCATTGTCTTAAAACAGAAAGACAACTTGAAGGAAAGCTTCACTGAAATACTGAAGGAGCTCCTAGGACAGGCCTTGCCTTGTCTTAGTTAGACTGTCTCCAGTCAGCCTCGTGTGCTCTCTGAGACTAGCTAACTAAACACACACATTTCTGTTGAAGGGCTACATGACACATGATAAAAGGTGAATCCTTCTGCCTGTTGACCTCCCCCACCTCCCCTTCTGAGCCTCCATAGTCCCCTGCATCCTCTCCCAGTGACTCACCTCCTCCCTGGGCCCAGTCAGGCCAGAGCTGCCCTCACTGTGACCTCCTCTGTGGCTGGTGGCGTGATGTTGATCATGACCAAACAAAAACATGCGTGTCTCGCTGTCCCCTCCTCCTCGACATCACTGCCGACCAGAACAGAACTGTTGTTACAAAGTCACCATCGGTCAGGAATTTTAACTAATGCTTTCTTTAAATGGAGCTGAAACCCAAGCTTTTTCATTTGCAAAGCCTCATACAAACAAAAGCAAATAACTCACCTTCAGTGGACCCAAGAACCAAAGTGCTGGGAAAAAAGAACTTTGCTGCTGTGGCTTTGACAGCTCCTCTAAATATAGCAACTCATTCAGCTTTAAGAGAAAAAGTCTGTTTGTTAGCAATTGATGGCTCATAAATGCATGCAGAGTTGCACTCGCTAGCACTCAATAGCCTTGATGCTGACTCTTTGAACGTTCACGTGCATTTCCCCTCCGACTTCTTTATAACAAGCTACATCAAATCTGCATTGCCACAGTTCTGTCCTCTTTGAACAGTCTATGGCTCTCCAGGATCTTATCAGTGCTGAAGACCGTATTGATTAGAATGGCTTTCATTTCCATTTCAAAGTGCATGACCGGAGGCACTGCTCCATCATGTGCTTTGCCACAAAATATGTCGAAGGTTTATTTTGAACTTTCAAAAACGTTGAACTTCTTATGTTGTCCCCCTTGCAAGCGGGCCTTTCCCTGACATGCAGATGCAGACTGTTGCTGTTCCTCTCCAGATATCTGGTTCAACATTCAACACAGACAGTGTGTCATAGAATCTGCCTTTGTACTGCCTCAAGAGGGATGCTTGAAGAAGAGGTTGTGGTAATTGTGTTATTGTGTGTGTGTGTTTGCGAGCGTGCGCCTGGGAGCGCTCTGTACAGGCCATTAGGTGAACTATTCCGCCCTGAGCCAAGGCAACAGGAACTCATTAAGTCTGGGGTTGGAGCTATCATCCTCCTGAGGCAAGGCTAGCGACAGGATGAGAGTGGGCGACCAAGAAAATATCACTTCAGCCAATTCATACTCTTTCAATTTTAATCTGTTCAATTGCCAGTTCCTTTTCGGATTATTGATTCAGAATCAATCCATGGATAAATGGACTTCTTGTCCTTGGCTGTGTTTTTTCGATAAAATTATTAGAAAAGTTGTTAAAGTTGTCCCAAAAGTCACACAAAACGCCACTTTTACTGAGAAAATGATGTTATTGCAAATACCCTTTAAAAGATTTTACACAACATCCTCTTACACCAAACAAGTAGAAAATGAACCAGATGGGTTTCATATGTACGAGCAATAACTCAGATATTTTTTTGCAGCAAGCTGTCTAAAAACTGAAAGACACGCTAACTTAAAATTATACTGGACTTCTTTCTCCTCTCCCTTGCTTCTCACTCTTTCTCTTTCTTTCTTTCATTCTTTCTTTCATTCTTTCTTTCATTCTTTCCTTCTTTCTTTCCCTCCCTCTTTCTTTCTCTCTTTCTGTCTCATACTTTCTATATTTCTCTCTCTCTTTTTTTCTCACCACGTCTCTCTGTCTCACTCTTCTCTCTCTCTCTCTCTCTCTCTCTCTCTCTCTCTCTCTCTCTCTCTCTCTCTCTCTCTCTCTCTCTCTCTCTCTCTCTCTCTCTCTCTCTCTCTCTCTCTCTCTCTCTCTCTCCCCACATCTCCCTCTCTCTGTCTCTGACTTTCTCCATTCTCTGTCCACATCCCTCAGTTCATCTCCTTCACTTCCCCTTGTCCTGAAAACAACCCGCTATTATCTTTTCATTGTTTTGAGAAAGCTTGCCTGAGACCTCAGTTCCACCAGGCGACTGTGATACTCTTTCTTTTACTGCAATCAACAAGAAATTTATAAGAGATTCATAAGAAAGACCAAAAAAGTGTTTTTGGAAAAGGTCTAGAGCCTTTCAGAGACTGTAATGCCAAATTAATGGCAGGCGAGATTCACCTGAGAATACATGGAAATGATTTTCAGACCTGCGACTTTTCCGGTTTATGCCAGGGTGGAGAAGCTCTCTTGGTGCAGGTTTACCAGGTCAGAACAGGCCACCACATAAGAGCCTGGATCTGCTGGATGTCCTCTGGCCTCTATCCATCCCTGCTGCACCACACCATGACTGAGGCTGATGAGAGCATGGCCCACAGCCTTGACGATGTCAGCCACACAGGAGAGTAGGCTTGGACACACTTTGGTTTGTGGTCCCTGTTCCTGTTGACCACACACGCATAGCAGCACACATGTACACTGTAAAAGATTTAAATCTGGACTCCACATCTTGATCTCGTGCTCTCTCAAAACATGGATTCAATTTTATGAGAAATGAGATCCATGTTTGTTCGTTGGACAGAAGCATCACTACGGTTTTTTTCCCGTTTTTTTTCTCTTCTTCTTCCTTCTCCTTTTCCTGTTCCAGACCAGGTTTGGGGTTTGCAGTGATGGGAGTGGAACTATCCAAGTGACATCAACATTCTCATAACTCGTTACACAATTATAACAGAGGTTCATTTCCAAGATGAAAACCCAGTCCTTTTTAAAGTATTTTCTTTGGCGTAGCTGGAGGGATTGAAACACATTCATCCATGCCTCCCGAACAAAGGAAACACAAACTGTTTGACTTATTTGGTTTTAGGTCTAAACACATACATCATTATCTAGAAAGACAAAAGCTGGATCAAAGTGCTCTTAGATGATGAACAAAAGCACATTTCCCCATGCACTTACCCCATGTCCTTAAGTTTCTTGCAGTTAGGAACTTTTGGAAGGGGGCTGCATAGTATTGTACATGCTCTTCTGCCAGGTTCAAATAATCATTTACACCCCCAAAACAAATGGTTGTTACCCCTAGACAAGCTCACTCATTCCAAGTATTATTAATGTACAGACCATTTACAGTTTACAATTTCATGAATGAACAGTCCATGAATGGACTGCGGGAAGGATTTATTAAGGTCTAGTTAGCACCGGGTATTAAGCAGTCTGTATAGTCAGACAAGGCCAACACAAGTGTCCCTCCCTTCCACTCTAGGGCTAATCCAAGGACAGAGGCCTGTTTAAATGTTTGAATTCCAGCCTTGTCACAAGCCAGGGACATGAGTTCATACTGAAGAGCTCCAGGTGTCTGTCTGAAATACTAACGAGTTAGAAAACCCCACTGGAATCGATAGACGTTTCCCACGGCTGCCTGACCTCCCAAACGCATGTTTCTCTGTTGAACTATGTGATCTATACCTCAGACTGAATATCTATACCTCAGACTGAATATCTATACCTCAGACTGAATATATATACCTCAGACTGAAGATCTAGACCTTAGACTGAGGATCATGAACAGGATGGAGGTTCAGCACATGGTCCTCACAGTATGACAGCAACTTATTCAAAGTTGAATCTGTACTCTTAACTCGACTGTTTACTTTGTGATGCTATCTTGTTAGGTGAATTGTTTGCAGGCTTGAGTACATCCTGTGTGTCTTGTTCTCAGTATTCTGCCCTTCTTCCCAGAAGGGAGGCTTGTAGCCTGCAGTCTCTAGTGTCCAGGATATGGTCCTCATTACATATGTCTGTTTGCCTGTCATCCAGTCCAGCTGTCTGTTATTCCATCTGGTTGTCCATCCAGTCTTCTGTCTGCAACCCCTGTCTGTCTGTCTGTCTGTCTGTCTGTCTGTCTGTCGTGGAGTAGTGCAGATGTTCCAGAGCAGTGGTGATTGAAGAACATCTATGAGAGGTGAACAGTGCAGGGCAGAGCTGTAAAAACCTGGTGTCCGTTAGTCCTGTCCTCGGAGCTGTCAGGAACACGTGATGTCATCCTGCTGGACTGGGTACACCACCAGAGAGGGGGAGAGAGAAATGATAGAGAGAAATGATAGAGAGGGAGAGAGAGGCAGAGAGAGGCAGAGAGAGGCAGAGAGAGGCAGAGAGAGGCAGAGAATCACTAGCAATGTTTCACCCACCCTGCCTGCTGGTTTAAAAGGACTGTAATTACTGATGGGCTGTGGTCACACCACCACAAAACGCCTCATGTCGCTAGCAGGCGGGAGGACCAACTCAAGAGTCCTCGAGAATCACGTCCTGCCATTTATCCTTGGCCCGCCAGCTCAGTTGTTTTTCACCATTCCATTACTATGCGGGCATGTTTTTTAGAGCACTCCGAACGCGGGTCCAAAAATGATCAGGGTTTATCCCCTTGGATAGTCTATAAATGTAGCTGTGAGGTTGTCTGTCTATCATCAGATCTCCGCTTCAGACGCGCTCGATCCTGTGGAGGCAGTCTGTCAGTTGATGCTAAGCATATCAAATGATGTCACAGCTGGCATTAACAGCACAGTATTTTATGTAGGGTTAACTAAGATAAAGTTGCAGGGTTTGTGGCACAGTGACTGAATTTCTCACCTGTGCAACACGCTCACACGCATGCATGTTCCACCGGCTTACCAAGATCATCTGACCGCTTGTTTGGGATCAAAGGGATAAAGACGAGGCTTAGGTGTACTCCAATTACAAAACCTGGCAACCCTTGTCTTTCTAACTGATGCCTTTCCAAATGATGTCTAATGCCAAAAATAGGTAGGGCGACCCTAGCTATTGAATAACCTGGCAACCATTAGTGCCAAAGCCAGCCACACTCTTCATCCAGAGCCTTTTCTTGGGAATTTCATCGTTTATATTTTGGTATCGAGCTATTATTTTGGTCCACACTAAGAATACAAAATCCAGCCCAAGATGTCTGATTTATCGTTCGTTAACTGCCATAGTGGGATTGCTGTTGCCAGGCACCTTGCCAGCAAGCAGACTAGTGTTCAGAACTCCTGTAGATTTATTGATTGTTATTCAGAAATGTGTAGGACCACTACTGACGGACCAGGGTTGATGTTCACCCGAAGAGCAAGCTCCACACAGCCACTTTCATCTACACTCGCTGTGGTTTCTCATGTTTTTCTAATGCCCATAAAAATAATAATTGCCTCTTGTTACACCAGATATGGGCGCAGACATTTTTCAGCAAGCCCCCTGATATTATATATAAACGTTTAATTGAAGGGTCTTTCTTCTAATGTGACTTTCTCTCTCTGTTTTTTTCCCCTGGTGACTTAGCGTCAGGCAGTCTGGGAGACGGATGTGAAGGCTGCGAGGGGCGGGAACTTGTCTAACCAGACAGGACTGCTTCTGAGCGACTCCCTCTTCTCCAAGGAGCTGGAGAGCATGGGCAAACACCTCGCTGGTAGGCCACTGGCTGTGTGTGCGTGTGTGTCTGTGCGTGGGTGTGCGTGGGTGTGTGTTTATGTCATAGTAGTGTGTAGTGGAACTGGGGTTGGGTTTATATAGTGAGAAACACTGCGGGTAACCCAGATCAAACAGGCTGCTTTTACATCCAGACACGGACAGACAGACACATGCGCACACACACACAGACACACACACACGTTTTTTTTTTTTTACTTTTAAACTTTGAGAGAGAGAGAGAGAGAGAGAGAGAGAGAGAGAGAGAGAGAGAGAGAGAGAGAGAGAGAGAGAGAGAGAGAGAGAGAGAGAGAGACAGAGAGAGACAGAGAGAGAGACTCGGACTGGGACTGGGACTGGGACTGGGACTGGGACTGAGACTGAGACTGAGACTGGGACTGGGACTGAGACTGAGACTGAGACTGAGACTGAGACTGAGACTGAGACTGAGACTGAGACTGAGACTGAGACTGAGACTGAGACTGAGACTGAGACTGAGACTGAGACTGAGACTGAGACTGAGGAAAGTAAGTAGAAGACAGGGCCAAAAACCCTACTTAAGGCCAGTGGAATTTGAATGGCTAATTAAAAAAACTGATCTCGTAAGTAAAGAATTTACAACAAAAGTAAACACTTACCTTTGGACTTGAGCTTTTATGAATTCAATGAGTCCAACATTGCAAAGTCATTAAGTAATGTGACGTCTAACGGCATACTGCGAACTGAGACATTTGGAAAGCAGTGGAGTTGCTTCGCTCTGGTTTAATCCCTGTGGTCTTTGACAGACGTGATGTCTGGATGACTCAGAGAATGGTCGCCGCAGGGTTACGATTGCAAAATTATTAATTTATTAGCCAGATCAAGGTTTTGAGAGTAGACCAAAGGCGATGTGGCAATGCACACTGTCAAATTCAAGACATGTGTCAACCAGTTGTTTGTTTACGCATGACTTCTTTCTCTCTCTCCTATCTCTATCTCTCTCTCCTCTCTCCTCTCTGTATCTCTCCTCTTTCTCTCTCGCTCTCCTTATCTCTCCTATGTATCGCTCCTCTCTCTTCTTTGTATCTCTCTCTCTCTCTCTCTCTCTCTGTATCTCTCTCTCTCTCCCTTCTGGGTTTTGCCAGTTATGCCACGTACATCTCTGCATTCCAGACTTATGTCTAGCACATTGGTCCCATTTAGCACAGCTATTAATGTCATCCAGCACTGGTCCCAGCTGTTATGAACTCCTCTATCTGCTCATTCATTGGCACTGCATGGCCTGACTGTGTGCCCGCCCGCCTGACTGCTTTGCCCGCCTGTGTGCTAGCTAGTGAACGAAACCACACACTGGCACTCTGAGGGCACAAGAGGAGGACTGTGTGTTCGCAACCCTTTTCCCCGTCCCCGCGGTTCTCAGATGGTATTGATTTAGAGTTGTTTTACGCCGAGTTACTGTATATTCAAACGGAGAGCTCCCACTAGGCAGTTGAATTAGGCCGCCGAACGAGCTAATTCGCCCCCCTTTCATGCCTTTATTAGCTGCTAATGTTTTCCATGTTTGGAGCCAAAGTTTCTCCTTTTATCTCATCTTCTTACCCTCAATTACGTGGTTGGACGAATTCTCCTAACTCCTAACTAAAAAGAGAGGAGAATCTCCATTATTTCGTAATACTCAAGGAAATGACCGATGAGCGACTTCTTGAAGACGATGTTTGGTATGCTTTAATGAAATGGTCATGCACAAATGAATCTATTGTAGGCGGCTGTGTGTGTGTGTAGTGGGGGGAATTGTAACACTCTACAGTTCAAGACAATCTCCCCTCAGTTCAACATCATTTATCTCTGATCACAAGCCTACAATTTCAAGTTATTCGGGGAGCAGAGCTTCCCCCCTCTGACTGCAGATCTAGTCCAGGCTGGAGATAAGTCGTTAAGCGTTGCTTTCAGGATGGAGCCGAGTTCGGAGTCAGTCAAGATCGCGTGTGTTCTAAATGGTCATGTGGCGTTCTGTGGTCCTGTACTCTCACTAAGTGCTCCGCTTCTGATCAAAGAGTGTATAATAGATTATATCTGGCTCTGTTTCTTTCTCCCTCGAAGCTCTCTCTCTCTCTTGCTCTCTCTCTCTCTCTCTGGTTCTCTTCTCTCTCTCTCTCTTGCTCTCTCTCTCTCTCTGGTTCTCCTCTCTCTCTGGTTCTCCTCTCTCTCTCTGGTTCTCCTCTCTCTCTCTCTCTCTCTCTCTCTCTCTCTCTCTCTCTCTCTCTCTCTCTCTCTTGCTCTCTCTCTCTCTTTCTCTCTCTCTCTCTCTCTCTCTCTCTCTCTCTCTCTCTCTCTCTCTCTCTCTCTCTCTCTCTCTCTCTCTCTCTCTCTCTCTCTCTCTCTCTCTCTCTCTCTCTTTCTCTCTGGTTCTCCTCTCTCTCTCTCTTGCTCTCTCTCTCTATCTCTCTCTCTCTATTGCTCTCTCTATTGCTCTCTCTCTCTCTCTCTCTCTCTCTCTCTCTTGTTTACTGTCACTCTCTCCTTTGCTCTTGGCCCTTTGAATCTTTCTAGTACTGTAGATGTTGTTGCATATCATGGTCTGTAGAGGGACTAAATGAAGTGAGCAGTGCAGCGTAGAGAGCTTCTACCCTGCTCAGTGCGGTCCTGATACCCGTGACAGAGGGAGGAGAATGTCATCTCACTTACAGTAAAAACAGGACTGGATCATCTCTCCCACTATTTACGGAAAGGAAAATGATTTGCCAACCAAAGAATGCCATGTTTATCTTTTCATCAGTGTGAAATAACAACTTTATGGGGAGGGATTATTAATCAGCATATCCTGTTTACCACGGAGTACAACACTATTCGTCCAGTCATGGTAGGGCTGGTGTGGGTGGATAAGGGCTGTAGACAGGGCAGGCATCATCCTTGAACAACCTCAAGTAATGTAAATAGCTGACTAACTAACTATCTAACACAACTATGACCTATACAGTTGTTCCTCTTTCTCTACACTAACTTTCTCATCCAAACACGATACACGCACAGGCATAGATGTAGAAACATACTTATAGTCTTTCCCCAAAATGATGCTAGTTGTTCAGTGCCAATAACACCCCACGGGAACACCCCACGCGGAACCTGAAACTAAAGGCCAGAGTGCAAACACTTTGTATTTTATCTTCTGTTGCTATAGAGAACAAACAAGTGTAGATCAGGGCTTGGAACAGCCCACGTATCCAGCATCACGGCATCTACATCAGACAGAACATGTGGATGAGTCTCCATATCTGCTCTGCTCCTCGCCACAAGGGACTGGCCTGACCTTTTTACAATTAGGCTTGATTAACTACAGAAACTGCAATTTAATTATCCATGACACAGAATTAAATGCACGAGGTCCCGGAAGGACAGTACCCAAAACAATTTGGATCGTTTTTTCAAACAAACTCAATTATATCCCAGAGCTGCATTTCGGCGTAGTACAGTTTGGCACAGACGTTGAAAAGAAGGATGTTAATCGGCGAGGAGGACCATGTGTTTCACATTTTTCAGCATGGAAAAATGTTGCTTGTTTTGGATAGGGCACCGTTTGGTCATAAACTTGGAAGTCAAGGTTTTTGAAATACATGTCATGCCTCTACGTGCTATTTATTTAATGTCACACATACATGACTCCCCAGGAATAGTTAGTGGTGAGTCATTCCTCAAAATACCACTCTCGCATGATAACTCCCAGCTTGATTTGCCCAAATCCTTGGTGTCTAAGAGAGAAAAGAAACAGAAGAGGAGTGTTACAGATGTTCCCATCACAAGTTGGCAGTTGAAATATTTTCCCAAACAAAACTGTTTTTGTAACTACCAATGAAGCAGGCAAATATAATTTTGTTTCTGAGTTTCAGTGGAGCTCAATGTGAACATGTGGCTGTATTAACGTCAAGTAGGATCCCCCACAATTTACAGAGTTTGTAAATATTGCTATCATTGACCAGTGAAAGGCCAAACATGAGAAAGAAAACAGTTTATCTTCCCTTTTATGAAGACTGTGATGTGGGTTGTTGTCTTATACATGAATGAGCCCTGTCATGAACAGGTTTTAGTATGAAGCATAAACATACTTGGTACTAAGTACAAACATGGTGTGTGCGCACGAATCAGTTCATTGGACAAATGAAAGACTTCAACATGTCCATACAAGTCTGTGTTCTTTTTACACTGCATGTGTTGGCCTACAGCTCCTTGGTGCTTAGCCCGTCTGCTGTGCATCCATTCAGATCCCTGCTCCTGTGTGTTTCATCTTCAGAGGTGGAGAAGGACCTGGCCAAGCTGACCGAAGCTGGGAAGCTGACCAGGAGTCCTAACAGCCCCCACAGCAGCCTGCTCCTGACCCCTCTCTTCCACAGCCCACTGCCCAGCACCCTGCCCAGTCAGCTGGGCCAGTTCTCCAGGCCCCAGTCCCCTGGCCTCTCCTCCAAGCACAGCACCGCAGGCACTCCCCTGCTCAGCTCCAAGCCCACTTCTCTGGCCATGGGGCGGACACTCTCTCCCAGCAACCCCAGCAGCCGGACCCAGACGCCTCGGACCCCCAGCAGGCCGCTGACTCCCAACAGCCTACTGACACGCTCTGCTGGGACCCCGGGTCACAAGGAGGTGACCTTCAGCAGGAGGTCACGGAGCCGTCCGGTGACGCCCACCAGCCAGCCCACCCGTCCCCGACCCCTGCTCACCCCGCCTGGGCTCAGCACCACTGACAGCCTGGGCAGGACCTCCAGCCTCAGGGCCTACCTGTCAGAGGTAAGAACCCAGCTCATCAAAGGGACCTAACATCGTTTTAGTACTGGGTTATTCAAGAGAGGTGGGAGAACTAGGAAAGATTAAGGCCATTGTTTTAGGATGTCATCGAGGAAGTTATTACTTGCCACATTTTCTAGCAAGTAATAATGTGATGTTTTGGGAATTGAGGATATTCTAGGATTAAATTGTAAAACTCTAAAAACCTTTGTTATTGTACAGTATAATGACCATAAAGCTTGGTTCAGAGAGTTGTACATCAGTATATTGTCAGGCTTTTGTAAGAACTCACTGAAGTTGGCAATAGAACGTGAGAGCTTTTACACAGATGATGCACACACGTGCAAACATGGTCGTGTGGGGTTTGGTGAGGATTGACTGCAGTCCGTACAGTAGAATGTCATCTCAATGTGGAAAGAAATGTGGCAAAAAAGGAAAATTGTCAATGCGATTTTTTTCTCTTCCTAGTTCCTTTTCATGGTCTACTTCACAGTCGCTCTGTTAAACATGAAACCCTTACATGAGGGCTTTATTGACGACGGCCAAAAGTTCTGCTGGTGCTCTGTGTTTTTTTGACAGTTGCCTCAGTTGATGCCTAGCAAAATCATCAAAAACATAGGAGCTCTGATTCACATTTGATTGAGGCCACCTGGTCTCGTACTGTACAAGGAAAGAGAGAGAGAGCATTAGGAAGAGATACATAGAGAGAGACTGAGAGAGAACTCCTGGACCTGTTTAAATAATAGAATATACAAGTAAGAAGGGATGTAACGGATTCTCTGCGTCCTCTTCCTGTGCTGTAACTCATCCCTGAGCTGTTGCTAAGATGCATGGTGGTGCCTTCTGGAATGGCGACTGGGAACCTTCCATCACGTTTTAGCTCTGAAAAATAAGAACACATAAAAGCTTTTAGCAGAGAACTCAGGGCAATTTATTTATTAAAGTTTGGCCCAGATGACAATACTCTGAGGTGTACTTCATTTGAAAGAAAATCAAAACAGCTGTAGAACTGATGGGTCTGCTGTACTTCTTTGGTTTCGAGTTCAGCAAGGACTCCTGTCTTTTGGATTTTGACAGGTTTATCCTATCCATGGCCCAGTGCACCTTTACTTGTAATATCATCAGTGTCTGCAGTACCAGGGTGAACCAACATACTCTGGTTTGACCGCCAAGGATTTTTGAAATTAGTTTTTGATATTGTGTTTAAACATTCCAGAATCTAAAGTTGCTAAATGACGTATTACAGCTGTAGAAATATGTAATTCTAATTTCCACATGTTTTTCTCTCTGTTGAGGTTCTGGCAAATGTAGATATTTAGTTGGATAAACACATGGATAAGCAAACGGACAGATAATTAAGACAGATTAGATTAATTTATATTGTATTTTTTCTTCTCACCATTTTTCTATTTGTTAAACAAACAGCATAACTTATAACTCCCCCTCCCCTCCCCTGCCCTCCCCCCGCCTCTCGTCCCCCCCCTCCTCCCCTCCCCTCCTCTACATTCCCCTCCTCTCCCCCTCTCTCCTCCCCTCCCCATCCCTCCCCCCCTTTCCTCTCCTCCCCTCTCCCCTCCCCTCCTCCCCTCTCCTCTCCCCCCCCCCCCTTTCCTCCCCTCTCCCCTCCCCTCCTCCCCTCTCCTCTCCTCTCTTCTCCCCTCCCCTCCCCCCCTCTCCCTTCCTCCCCTCCCCTCCTCCCCTCCCCTCCCCTCTCCCCTTCCCTCCTCCCCTCCTCCCCTCCTCCCCTCCTCCCCTCCCCTCCCCCCTCCCCTCCCCTCCCCTCTCCCCTCCCCTCCCCTCCCCTCTCCTCTCCTCTCCTCTCCCCTCTCCCCCCTCCTCTCCTCTCCAGGATGAGTTCTACCAACAGCTCCAGGCTATTAGACAACCCTGGCACGTTCCCAGTGACACAGAGAGTGACATCATGGAACCCCCAGAACAAGACAAGTGTGAGTAGCCTCCATCTTTACTGCCCCTATCCCTCTCAATATTCTCCATCACAATTCCCTTCCTGCTTCTGCCACTGAAAGACAGATTATTATCTTAATTTCTCTAATATTATTTCACACTTATTTCCACATTAGACGTATTAAAATCACTGCTCTGTGTGAGTGATTGTGTTAAGAATGGTAATCTGTCAAGGTAAAGAAGAGCTTCCATCGGATACAAAGTAAGGGTTGGGGCTATTATGTCAGATTTCCTCTCCAGGCATCACTGAGGACATTTATTTTTGGTTAGAACAGTTTTATTGATATTGATGTCTATTGTAACTCATAAATTGTCTCATTAGAAGAGCCTGGCTGGGATATCTTGATCTGGCTTTGGACATGATATCACTAGGCCAGCCCTCCTTTAGAGCTTAAACTTCATAAATCACTCTAATGCATTTGGTAATATAGGTTGATACCTTCACTGTTGCCAAAAGAGAACCGTAGGAGTTTCCAACTCACTGAGGTCTCATGTCAAACTGATCCAATTCTTGCTCTCTTAACTTTTATGGTGAGAATTGTGCATAGCTCATCCTCTGAGGCGTTGGAGGCGCTTGATTTTGACTCACCTCGGCTTGCTTCATTCGCTCTGTGCCGAGTATTGTAGCTGCAGTGCCGTCTAACGTCATAAATCAAGCAGTTTGTGTCTTAGGACATGCCAAGGACAATCTGTTGCTAATTAATGTATCAAGTGAGACAAAACTATGTATGTCATTTTGGCTTTTTGGCCTAGCTTTGCTCTTTCCCAGAACGAGTGGCAGAAATGTTTTCACATTAATGTAGCTCCATTTTTCTCAGGCAACAAAGAGCTCTGGATCAGCTGCGTACAGAACAACTGAGGCACTTGGGAATCACACAGACAGCTTTTATGGAGCTAATGAAACAAGAATTCCAGTCAAACAAAACATTAAGCACGCACAAACGCTGCAATCAAATGGGAAACGTAAGCACACATGACAAGTCCCTCTTGAGGATGTGTGTTTTGCCAAATGACTATCTGGCAGAGCGAGGGGATGGATGTTGCTAATGGCCTCTGGGGGGGCTTCCGGGGGGTCAGTGCATGGCAACGATGAGTTTAGAAAAGACCGGAGCTATACACTGGAGGAGGAAACGAGGGATGGAAAAAGGGAGAAATAAAGAAAGAGGGGGAAAAAAGGAGGAGTTGAACCCAGCGGCCTTAAGATGTGACAAAGTACCGTTTGGCGTGAGAGAGGGATCATGTGGTGCTGTGTGTGTGTGTGCGTACAGTACGTGTGTGTTAATGCGTGCCTACTTGGATGGCGGGCTCAGTGTGCTACCATGCCAGTGAGTGTGTCTGTGCCGGCGCCAAGTCTATGGCGAAGGAGCTAAATAATGAAAAAAAGATCCATAGCTATTTCCTGTTATTCTAGAGACTTCCACTATGGGGTAACCGCACAAACCCCAAAGGAGATGAAAAGACTTCTCTGCCCTCTCCCCACAACCATCCGTTGTTTTAATCTTAGCCTAAGCAACCCTAATTAGCTTTCTTTATGAATGTAGTTAGCGTACACCTGCTAAAGTTTGAATGAGAATGAACACATATGCCTTTACTTGGATCAGTTCAGTGAATGAATCATTTCTTTGGTGTCGCCTATCATTTCCCAATCCCATTGGCTTTGTGACACATTACTGATGCAGTATCACTGTGGCATACAGGTGTACCACTGAGTCGACTGAACTGTTTGCCGTCTGTTTGAATTCACAGGTAGCGGAGTGAGGGATGCCAACAAGAGATCAGTCTTTTCAGGTGAGCAGACCAACGGGTTCTTTTCAGATTGTGTGGTGTCATACTGTGAAAGTTTTAAAATATATGTACAAAAGCAAACTTTAATACTGTGTATATACATACCAACCAGTGGTTTAAATGTTAAAAGTATCAGTCTGAAAGCATGTTTCTCATTAGCTCATGAACTAGTACTTTAAAGTCCAACGCTCCATTAACAAGGACTTTATTTGACAGTGCCTCAACGTCTGTCTGTCTGTCAATGACCTCACTCCTCAAACCATCGCATGTTACCCTGGCAACCACCAATGGGTGACACCATCTTCATTTATAGAGCAATCAATTCCCTGACTGAGCTAGCGAGGAGACAAGAGTGTCTGTGAAATGTGATTGGAGGAGGGTGTCTACGTTGTGGGGAAAGCGGTACTTTAATGCTCCAGTTCCATTGAGTCACTTGGGAGCAAAGATCACACACATCAGACAGTGTCATTTCTAGCAGTATTAAGGAGGAAGAGGGATGGAGAGAGAAAGAGACAGAGACAGACAGAATTAGAAAGGAGGGAGAGACAGAGAGAAGGAGAGAGAGAAGGAGAGAGAGAAGGAGAGAGAGAAGGAGAGAGAGAAGGAGAGAGAGAAGGAGAGAGAGAAAGAGAGAGAGAAGGAGAGAGCGAGAGAGGTAGAGAGAGAGAGAGAGAGAGGTAGAGAGAGAGAGAGAGAGAGAGAGAGAGCGGGGGAGAGGGAGAGCGGGGGAGAGAGGGGGAGAGGGCGAGAGGGGGTGTCTGGTTGGGCTTGGTCTGCGGTTCCCCCTCTTGTGGCTCTGGTGGAGGAGTCTTCCCCACTCCTCCCAGCATGCCCTCACTGCCAGTCTGGAGAGAGATCCCAGAGCTTCTTGGCTATCAGAGAGGCCAAAGCACTGCCATGGCAACCAACCCAAAACTGTGTGCCGGGGTCACCCTAATCACTCATCTCCCAGAATTCACTGCATGTAAAATGGTTTCTGGG
Source organism: Osmerus eperlanus (assembly GCF_963692335.1). Lineage (NCBI taxonomy): Eukaryota > Metazoa > Chordata > Actinopteri > Osmeriformes > Osmeridae > Osmerus > Osmerus eperlanus. The sequence goes on along the minus strand of NC_085032.1, from coordinate 13,855,496 downwards.
ACCCACGGTTCGGACCAAGGCCTAATTTTCATCATCTTTGACATGTTCAAATATTGTGGGCTGTTTTATTGTAATTGCCCGGGTTATTATTCTTATTAGCGGTTTAATGCGTCTGAATATGGTTTCCATGGAGACTGATGTTTTGTCTTTGCGTTTTTGTTTTTCACAGGCCTATAGTGATGAAGACCAGGGACATTGATCCATTTAAACAATAATTATGCAAACCACTGGGCATTTTGAATATGTGTACAGAGACTATTTTTATACTTCACGCGAGTAAGAAAAAATATTGTATACTTTTTCCACTGAGATTTCTTAGACACTGTAGTCCTTAAAACCTGTAAAAGATTGTGAAATATTACTTTAGAGAATGTACTAGAAGTTCCAATGAATTTTGTCTGCTTTTTAAGCATGCCTATCTAAATTCCTTTGGGGACTGAGAAAAAATGCATTTTGTTGTTGCCAAACTTTTTTATTAAGAGTTAAGCATATTGACTTTGTAGTAAATGTAAACCTAGAAACAATTTATTGATAAGCACTTACTTGAAGTTGTGTTGTGTGTGTAGAGTGAACATTCAGTAACACAAGCTGAATGCTGAAGTTCCACTAGATTTGAATGCAATTTATATTGATTTATCTTATTACAATTGTTAATCACTCAACTTGATTTTACATGACACATGATGTTATATTATCCGGATATAATCCTGGTGTGAAAATCCTGTTCATGTCATGAACATGTCACTTTTATACACAAGGTATGACTTTTGTATTACTGTTGAAATTCCAAAACGATGAGCCTGTAAATTGAAAACACAAAGGATTGTGTCTTTTTATGGACAAAATAATTTACAAGAAACATTCAAAAAATTTACATTGTTTTTTTTTTTAAACGATTCAAGAAGTCATAACAGCATCAGTTTTGATCATCTGTCTAAGTCCTATAACCTGTGCATGCCTTGAGCTTCAAACACTGGTTGTGCTGATGAGCTATAAAAAAAGTTCTGACCACAGGTATATTTCGAAGTATTCAGAGAGTTTTCCTGGGCATGTGTTACTCAAACTGTGGCTGCCTGAGCCTAGTTGAGGAGACGTCAATAGAAGATTAAATTTTCCATGTGCACACACACACACACACACAGACACACACGTCTACACAGTACACACAAATACCAGCTTACACACCCTAACCCAACACCCGCCCAAATCGAGCCGTGCCATCATGGGCCAAAATTTAAGCCAGCATTTTCTTTTCTTTTCATTTCTTTTTTTTTTTTTCATTTAGCTCCAAACTGGATGTGATCTGAAAGCTTAGAGGCCCCAGTCTGGCCTCAACATGCAGGGTGATTCCGGTAAAATGATGAGGATTAGTCTTAAGTAGCTGCTTCCAATGTTAATCAAATCAAATCAAATCAAATTTATTTGTATAGCCCTTTTTACACGCAAGCATGTCACAGAGTGCTTCACATATGCCCATAGAACTGCCCCTCAACCAACCTAAACCCTCAAGGAAGACAAGGAAAAACTCCCCAAAAAACTCTCAACAGGAGAAAAAAAAATGGAAGAAACCTTGGGAGGAGCAAGGCACAGAACACAGGCTAAACATAGTCATACAGTGTCGATGGGTTTTTAAAACACTAAAATCCATTATTCAACTTTATAGATGTAGGACAGGACCGGGAGACTCGCGACCAGGTCCAGCGTTGGCTGACCGACGACCAGGCAGGTGCTGACAACTCAAACCCCCCACACCACAAGGGATGTGTGTGGGGGGGGACAGAGAGAGGAGAGCAGGGATTAGAGAATGCCAGGAGCAGCTAACAGTTACAGTCATAATAGAATGAGATCCCCACCGGTCAAGTGTGGACTGGTGCAGCAATTTAACAGAGCAAAAAAGGGGAATTTGATGCAACCCCACACACCAAGACAGCGACAGCCCCCCTCATTTGGAACATGAAATCTGTTCCAGGGGAAGAGAACTCTAAAATAAGTTATACTTAAAGAATAAGGATGGAAACAACCCGTCCCCCGTTACCAAACACAGTAGGTACATAGGTACACCATTCAAGTTGTTTTTCTCAAACGGATGTGGGTTGGGTAGATGCCACAAAGCTTGTGCAAACATTGTGCAGTTTCATTAGCTTCTGTTCCTAATTTACAGATCAACATGATAACTTTTTTGTCAGCGTCAATATTTGCTCTGTCCCTTTCTCTCTTGATTCTATTAAATTTGTCACGTCAGCAAACTATCAAAGCAGGGAGTGTTCTACATCGAGACAATTTTGTTTAACGACGGGTTAAGTCACTTCCACACAGATGTCCAATGAAGTGAGACTTTCTTAGTCCCTCCCTCTGGCCATGAGAATAACTCTTGATGTATCATAATTCATAAATATGACATACTAAATGGAGTGTATGTTGAGACTTAAATACTTTTACCATTTGTACCAGTTAATGGCAAGATTAACAGTTTCCATTCCCTAGTGATCACTTTTTCAGCCCCTTACTGGCAATTTGATTTACAATCATCCAGATTTCTTTTGATGTGCCCTATTTGATCTCTCTGAGTTCTGAACCAACAAAATTGCACAGTGTGTTTACCATCCGATCTAAACCGGACCCATTCAGAGTCACAGGCCACCCAGGAACACGGTCACCACCTCTCCGACAGTCCGTACCACCATCAGCGGTCAGCTGACAGGCTCGTCTCTTTATTTATGACTGACCTGTGTTGGTCTGGGTCGACATAGGGGCCAAATAAATCTATTGCGGAGGAAAAGTATGCTTTGAAGGCTAACAGAGAGAGAGAGAGAGAGAGAGAGAGAGAGAGAGAGAGAGAGAGAGAGAGAGAGAGAATCCACCAAACTTTGGAAGAAATGAATCTCCAACGATACACTATTTGGTGCAGTAACCCATAACTCTTGAAATCATATTGAATCTGACATTACTGAAGCATTCCCTCCAAAACGGCTTTGGGAAGAATGCCCTAATGTTACAGGAGAGGAAATAATTTAGTAAATTGGACAAATGACCTTCAGGCTGCAGAGTGAGTCTAACCCTGTGGAGCCAAAAGGCCTCCTTACAGACTCCTTAAAGGCATAATTTACCTACTCATACAGTACATGTCAAGATCCAACTAATGCTGCCTGAGATCTTGTAAATGTGGTGAAACTCCATATCCAACCCATTGGCATCCTGACCCCCCCTACAGCGTTAGATGTGAATGTTTGCATGGATCCCTATCCCACTGGTTTGATTAACCCTTGTGTTATCTTCGGGTCATTCTGACCCATCAGTCATTGTGACCCACCGTCGTATTGCAACAACTTTACTGCATACAAAAACAAAGTGAAGCATTTTCTTTTAACCGTTGGGCTGTCTCAGACCCCCCACATTGCGAAGGTTAAAAGAAAATTATTTTTATTTGTTTTTGTATTGGGTAAATTTGGGTAAATACAACGATGGTTTGTTATGAACCGTTGGGTCATGTGACCCGAAGGCAGCACAAGGGTTAAAAACATAATGAAGTCTTTTTTCCCTCCTCTTGAAAAGGCTGGCTGTCTTTCTCTTTCTGCTCCCAAATAAAACGCTTCCACAGTGTGTTTTTACTCAAGTGCTAATTTTTAGAAGTCTGTTTTTAATGCAAAAAACATCTAGAAGAGCTTGCTTAGGCCCTACATAAACCTTATTAAAAATCAGACTGCCGCCAAGATCATTCTTACTCGTTCCCTTGCATTTGGAGAAAGCTACAAAGACAGCATGAACAAGCATCACAAGCAAACCTCACAAGACAGAAATGCTAAACAATGATGACACAGGTTGTGTTTTCCGCAATGTCAGACAGGAAGCAGCCCAGGTAGCTCCGCCCCTCCCAGGCAGAATGAATGTGAATACACCCACTGTCTGAGTCCTCTTCAAACAGTCTTTGCATGAATGAATCTGTTATTTGAACATCCTTTCTTCAGCAATCCCACAGCTATCCATCATTGTTGTTTGGATGTTGGAGCTGTTAGGATTGGCTTGACTTATAAAGTGCTGAAGGACAGACTGTCTCCATGAAACAAGTGTCTGTGTGCTATGTTTGGCACAGACAGTTTGAACAGTTCTCCTGTCGTTGCTATAGACGTTTATTAGCCTCTTAACCACACTATACGAAACCAATGACATTTTGCTTTCATAATTACAAGAACAAGAACATTTCTTTTTTGAATCCAATAATAAAATGACAGAAAGATTCAGTAGCGGATGAATTCTCTTTGATAAATATTGGCTTAAACAAAACGTTTAAATGTTTTTGTGGCACATGAATAGCATTTGTCAGAAAGCCTTCCAACAAGTTGTAGAACAAACCCAGGAAAGGATTAAATCGTAGCTGGATAAGCAGATATTTGGTTGACATTGTGGTCTCATTCAGGGGCTTTTCTCTGAGCTGTCTGGAGTGTAAGGTTGACAGGAAGGTAGCAGGGTGGGGTCTACATGTTCTCCTGGCCAGGGATCATGTGATGAGTGTGGCCCAAAGAACTGTGGAGAGGCTGCAAAGATTATCTTCCTGTCTGTCTTTCACACACACACTACGAGCCCATGAAAAGCTCCTGGAGTGACTGGAGCCCTGACCACAGCCTAGAGCCATAAAATGGTGTGTTTGTGTGTGTGTGTGAGCACAGCGTGCTGGCAGGAGGTGTGGTGGGTGAGGCACAGTCCTTGGTCAGATGACTCATCCCAACGCAGAGACGGTCACCACGCCAATGTTAGTCGTTATATTTCTTTCAAATGCAACAATCCAAGCTGGGTCCTGTGGCACACTGTCTCATGGAAATCTTTCGTGTCTGCGTTTGTGCACGTGTGTGTGTGTACCTTTGTGTGTGTGTGCGTGCATGTGCGTGTACCTTTGTGTGTGTGTTCGCTGTCTGGAGAGGATTGAAACAAAATATTGTGGCAAGTAGACAAAGTAATGGTTAATGTGATGATATTTATACCTATTGTAAAAATGTTGAGTGCCTGATGATGGATCAGATTCCTTCCCTCTCACACAAGCAGTTCAAATCCCCTCTGGCAAGTGTGTGTGATACCTCATCAGCTCCAAAGCCACACTTTAGTTCAACCCAGGAGTTGATTTCACTGTCCTGTTCCCCAGCCTCATAGTTCCCACAATGCTGACAGATCTTGACTTCTTTTTATGTTCATTTACATATAAAGTCGCCTGGAATTTATTGCATCTGCACATGGCTTTTTCTCCAAGCTAAGATTTATTTCTTCAGCTCGTAGCGTTTTGTTCTAAGTTGGTGCCAGCGTTTATTTTTTGGTCCCTTCACCG
>NC_085032.1:13829009-13849982 GCF_963692335.1 Osmerus eperlanus | reverse complement strand
GCTCCACACCTGCAAGCCTCTGGTCTAAAGCCTCACTCAGTCAGTAGCCTCCAGGCTCCAGAGGCTAGCATCTGGGGCCTGGTGGTGCTGCTGGGAGACCTTGATGTCCTTTGTAGCAAAGCATGAACCCTTGTCATCAGCACGGGCTTCATGGTCAGTTGATCAAGGCTATGGGCCGCAGAATTTCGTGTCAGAGAAGGGGAAACGGGAGAGGACCGATTGACTGTGGCGGTATGAGTGCGATTGGAAGTGTTTGGAACTTCTCGTCTTACCAATCACTAAAATCACGCTGTGTTTCCTCATCAGCGTCTGAGACTGCCAAAAATCTGATCTCAATTTCCCAGCGAAGCGACGGGAAGCAGAATAATCCAGGCCTCACAATGCATTAGCTTCAGCTTGCTCCGACATTGTGCACGCTGAACACATCAGAAGAATTAAGACGTAACGTTTGTTGACGTCAGTTCGACCGTCATGTTTTTCACAAGATGTAACAGTGAAAATATCTGTGCAACTTGATTCAGCGACTTATGCAGCCTGCCCCCTTTAAAAAAATAGCTTTAACAGCTAGGAGACATTTTTTAAATGAGTCATAAGTGTTTTTACTTTGGCTGTACAAATGCTTTCCGGTTTCTCGGACTCTGTTTTATTTCCTTGAGCGAGGAGGACGGAGTATATGTTTTAAACAGCTGTCCTAACTCAATTTCCTTACTGCATCCTGCTCCAAGGACACCTAAAACATCCTCAGTGATTTACATCCATCCAGGAAAGGTTGTAAATGTGATATTTATTCGCAAATTGACTGCTTCCGATACTTCAACAGGTCGTTTCAGCCCCAAAAGCAGGTTGAAACTCAGCAGGATGAAATTGTGGGGTCAAAGTGTTTCTTAACAGGTACAATCCCACTTTATTTGTTGGCTAGTCATTTGGACTGACTACCAAAATGGTTGTCATACAGTATGCTCTAACCATATCATCATTTCTACAGCCCTGCCCTGAAATGCACCCCCTTATACTTTCTGTTCTGTCCCAGCATCAAATTATTCTTACATTGAGGGGACTGGTTTGAGTAACCATAGTAAGTTTCATGCATGTGGCATGAAATAGTAGAGTCATCATCAAGTACTCATCAATGAGGCAAACTATCTTTTGAAAATATTTGTGAATCTTTCAAAACTTTTTTTCACACACAACCAAAAACTTTAAAAAAAAATCTGCTTTTTTTAAAACCTTTTTTGGGGAAACCTTTTTAAACCTTTAGAAACCTTTTTTTCACATACACAGTGAAAGGAAAGGAGGGATGAGTGGGGAGATAAGAACAGAGATGCCTGTAACAGAGTAAAGCAGAGCAGAGTACAATAGAGTACAGTAGAGTATAATAGAGTCCTCATCAAGTACTTATCAATGATGCAAACTTTTTTTTCAAACCTTTTTTCTAAAATATTGTTTCAACCTTTCAAAACTAAAATCGAAACTTTTTTTCGAAATTATGTTTTCAACCTTTCAAAAAAAAAGAATTCAAAAATATTTTTTCCAATTATATTTTCAAAAGATTTTTTTAAATTATATTTTCAAAAGGTTTTTTTAAATTATATTTTCAAAAGGTTTTTTCAAATTATATTTTCAAAACATTTTTTCAAATGAGTGAACATTTCACGTGAATGTGAATGCTGCCTTGTTTGTGTGTGGGACCCTGACATTGTAATAGCTCCTACAAATTAATTGCTAATTCAGGCAAGATGTAGTAGAATAGATACAGAACACAACTTCAATAACATTTCAATGGTAATACATCAAGGAAAATAGGACTAGTCAGATTTAGACACTCCTTTTACTAGAGGATCTACTCTGAAGAAACCATGACGTTTATGATGAGTCTTCATCCGAGTCCAAGAACCGAGCCCTGTAAAGTCAGATGGGAGTCAGATGGCTGAGCGGTTAGGGAGTCGGGCTATTAATCAGAAGGTTGCCTGTTCGATTCCTGGTCGAGCTAAATAACATTGTGTCCTTGGGCAAGACACTTCACCCTACTTGCTTCGGGGGGAATGTCCCTGTACTTACTGTAAGTTGCTCTGGATAAGAGCATCTGCTCAATGACTAAATGTAAAGCTGTGTATCTCTGATCCCTGTCGTGCGCATGCCGCACGCTGTGTGTCCATGACAACGGAGAAGACGGGCCAGAGTGTGGTGCAGAGCGTTAAATAACGCTGTAGTGGACACGCACCGTAGTGTCGGTTGATATGACCAACTTGTATTATTTCTTTGGTATCTCTTTACCAGAAACAAAGTTAATCCATTCAGTAGGGATGCCTTAAGCATCCAAGAACAACCCATAAGAGGCAATTATCGAGTTATTCAGTACTGGCACCAAACACAAACCATAAACGGTTTTATTACAGAGAGATTTGTTGAAGACCGAAGTAAATGACTTCTGTTCATTGGCTGTCTTCGTCCCCTGAATGGTTTCCATGGTTTCAGATCTTTGAGTCTTCCATCCTATGCCTCATCTCTATGGGACAGAAGCTGTCCAGTAAAATAAAAAAAATCTGCTTTAGTTTGCTCAATAATATTAATATCACACTTTGGCTCGCATTAAAGAGGAGCAATGAGGGATCGATATAAGCCTGTCTGGGTTTTCCGGGGAAACTCGTCGATAGCAGAGTGTTTCAGCTTTTCTCCATGATGTCAGTGGCAGGGTTAGCTCACAGTTGGATATGAGTTTATGAACATAGTGCGCTGAAGTTTAAGAGCCTTTTAAGCCCAGTCAAAACACTGAGGGCTTTGGGGCTGATATTATTTTCTCTAATACGTTTCCATAAAACTGAGAGGTGCTTGTGCATTGCCAAGGGCTGCGAGGGGAGTGGAAGATGGAGAGAGAGAGAGATCGGTGTTGGAAAATGAGCCTGCCTGTGTGCTCTCTGGCCCTGGAGTGATGAAACAGAAGAAGAATGAAGTAAGATAAGAGTGGCCTGACGCTGAACTGTGCCAATCATCCACAAGAGGGCACAGATGACATGGCTTAAGGGGCGGTCTTGTCATGCTGTGGATGACAAGTCTGCTTGGCAGGCTCGGCTCTGGTCATTAATCTCCTGCAGACCATTCTGAATGTGTGTCCGACTTGCTGAAAGAGCCCTGGAAAAGGAAAGGAAGAAAATATTTATTTTGTGGATGGTGGACACAACAGGTTATGGAATTACATTGTGAAGGCTAACTGTCTACTTAAACACCTTTTCACTTTTGGATTCCAGTGGTTTGTGCACGCGCTCCCTCGAGGGGGTGCTTTTCCAGGCGGGGGTGCATCTGGGGTACAACACCGGCAAGCGAAGCTGCATGCCGCTTGTTTAGACACACACTAGTCTGGAAGAAAACATCCATCCTCCCCTCCTGGTATCTCTGCTCAGCTATTACCGTAACTTTTAGATGACTGCCTTTTTAATAACGTGCCACGAAGTGGAAACGTTTACGATGTAGCCGTTGTAATTAAATCTTAATGGGTGCATCTTCGGTGCGCTGTCTAAACTTGGCAGGAACGGTTTCAACAATGTGTCTGCAAAGGAATGTTTTTTTTGTCTCACCCTCTTTATCATTATATTTTATTTTATCATTTATCTTTTCCACATAATCAAACAACAGGTCTTTCCAAAGCACTGATATATCACAGTTTATTGGACATTCAATTAAAACATTATATACAAAAGCTTTATTGTCCAACCCCATAGGGGTAGAACATTTTCTTTAGACAGAGGCTCATAGGACATGAAAGATTATTTGATTCTACTGAAAACTAATGATGACTTAGGCACAGTTTACTTTTACACACATACAATCTCTAAGCCCTTTGCATTCCTCTGTAAAGTACTTTTAAGCTTCATTCAAACTTTACACACACTACGTAGAAAGGTAGGACGTAGGGTTAAAAGAATGTACAGAAAAAAATGGTAACTGGTTATAATTGTTTAAAGAGGCTTTGATTGAGTGTACAGAGGAAGTCATCTAATTCACATTGAAGTATGTCTACTATACTGTGAGGCATCTGAAAACCATTGACTTTGAGGGGAGAAGCTTCTCATACGACCATACTGTTAAGCATGCAAGGTTTTTTAATTTGAAATAAGAAAGCAGTTTAATTAGAAGATGTGAGCGGTCTCTCTTCCTGCTTAACCCTGCCTAATTACCCCCTAAGCCAAGTGACAGAGTGTAAACAGGGGAGGCAGCTGTACAGACGTCAGTGTATCTGGAATGGACCAGTCAGCCCCAGAATGCAATGCGGCCTGGGATTGTTTTCTCCTTCGTCTGTGCCTGTCAAGGAGAGAAGACCACACAAAAGAAATATTTGCTCAATCTGTCCAAGCAAACTCGCCAATTGAGGTTTGAACTTTCCCATCGCCTCTCTCTGTGTTTGTGTGACATGTAATTGAAAGATAAACCATGCTTTGAACTAAACAGGAGGATGCGTTTGAATAAAAATAAATACATTAGTCCATTTAGTGTAATTAGCTTTGCCAAATTGTGCACCTGCTCCTGTCACTGTTGACCAAGTCAAAAATCTGCATATGAAAATGTGTATTTAAATGTTGAGATGATCCAATGAAACTAAACAAGAAACAATGCCTTGTCACATTTTTGGCACATTCTCATGTTTTTCTAACAGAACATAAAAGTTACGAGAACCGTTTAAAGATAAAAGATATTGGTTTCTGACTGCACTTTTTGACTATGCATGTTTACCTCTAGAGCTTAAATATGTTGTTTTTACAGACCAAATTAAAAGCCATTGACCTTTTAAATGGCCCGAGCTTATTCAAAGCCAACAATTACCATATGTAAACACTAAATTCATCCTCTGTGACCCACAGCTAAAGGTCTGCCATTTCAGCATGCTGTTGTTCCAAACCCCTCCAGCTCTTACACCTCTCCCCCTTTCAGTTCCTCTCGTGATACAACAGGTTCTCAGAGTGCTCGGCTCCAACCCTGCCGAGCGCCAGGAAGTGTTGTTCGTGTGTAACCAACAAAACCTTTATCTCCCCAATTCATGAGAAGATGTCGAGCCTTTTAGCACTATGTCCTGTGTCTGTGGACTGAAAGAGGGTGGCCAGTTTGGAGTGAAAGGGGGTTGCCTGGGTGGTGAAAGCAACCTGTTTGCTCATGTCCAGACCAGGAGAATGGATGGGGACACAGATGGCAGATTTCTGTGACAGACTTTTCTGTGGCTCAGTCTGTCTGTGTTTGGAGAGACATGGAAACCCTGCCTGGAATGGACAGGAATCTTATTGCGGGAAGGAGAGACCTTGGGGTTCAACCTGCTGAGTGTGAATAGCACAAGGGAAGGCGTGCGACTGTATGGGCTGGGGGTTGAGGGATGGGGGCATCGTGGAGATGAGGTCAGTGTAATGTGATTGGCCCTGACTCTCCTTAAATGTTTATCCACTGGCTCTTGGCCTGTGAACAAATATTATTTAATATTAAACATGATTAATAGTTTGAGATCCACATGGATGAAAGCAAATTCATTGAAATCCCTGAAAAAAGCGTCGGTTTGATCGTTGGTCTGTCTTGGGCCAGTGGATTATGAGACCTATGACGTGTGTGTGTGTGTGTTTATGTGTGTCCGGAGCATGTGGTAGAGTGATATGGCGCAGGGGTACCAGGTGTGCAGGGTGATAGACCTGGTGTGCGTCTGGGCCGACCCTCCTCGTGCCTGAGAAGCTGCTGCATCGTGAAACTTCAAAAGGTCGGGATCCAACGTTTCCCAGGGTTCTATTTTGTTGGCCGCTGAGTACAGGGACAACGGGGGATTCACAAAACAGCAGCGTATTGTCAGAAGGAAGTGAAGTGCATCCCCAAGCAAAGACACGAGGGACAATGAAAGCCCGTGCCGGGTTGATGTGAACCCAGGAGAAACACGCAGGGTTGCTTGGCGCGGACGCAGGAGAACCTGGGGAGATGTCAAGATGTCGTCAGCTCATCCCATGTGCCGGCTCTGGAACACAACCTTGTCTTGTGATGCTGCTGGCAACAAAGAAAATCCATTTTTTTTATCCAAGCTTTGTGTTTGTGTACAATTCTGCAGTATGTATGAAAAGAGAAGAAGATTCCATTATTCTGGCAAACGTAAGACATGCAGCCTTCAGGGCAGGGAGTTGCGGAGGACACGTCTATAGAAGATACTGCTTTTGTCCCATCCTGTTCCAAGTTTAAGAGTTGTGACATAAACAGGTTTTCCTGGGGGTCACAAGGTCAGGGAGCAGGGCTCCCGGGGAGCGGTTGTGACTTGTTGACAGGTGTAGGAGGAACGAGGGTCAAGGGTCAAGAGGGTAGCCTTGGCAACACAGGTTGGGGCGGCTTCTCCTTGCGCACGCACCGAGTGAGCTGCGCTTTTTGAAACAAGCTGTGTGAGAACAGAGTTACATCAACAGAAATGAAGCTTTGTGGGCTATAGAACAGTTGTCTTTTAGTAGAAGTCATTTCTGTGGATTTTTTTCTTCAAAGGTTTTCTTTAACCGAATGAGCTTCTTGGAAATTCTTCTGAAAGTGAGTGCACTTGAGTGGGTGTGATTTGACGGGAAAAACAGATTCCCATCAGGACAGGCCCATGTGTGAAGAGTCTGCCTGTGGTGTGCGTTCTAAGGTGTCTGCCTAGGTGCATGCTCCAAACATGGCTCGCACACATGAAAGCACATTCCTTCTCAGTTAGGTTGCGGTTGCCTGTAAATTGCCTTTGACAGGTGAGGCGACCAAGGCCAGACACAGGGGCAGCTTGGAACCGGACTGTTTCAGAAGGGCAGCGAGTGTAGCCACATTAACATCAGGTTAAACCAACAGTGAGGGCGAGAGGGCTGGGATGAAGGGGGGGGGGGGTACTGGGGTGAAGGGGGGGGGGGGGTACTGGGGTGAAGGGGGGGGTACTGGGGTGAAGGGGGGGGGGGTACTGGGGTGAAGGGGGGGGGGGGGGGTACTGGGGTGAAGGGGGGGGTACTGGGGTGAAGGGGGGGGGGGTACTGGGGTGAAGGGGGGGGGTACTGGGGTGAAGGGGGGGGGGGGGTACTGGGGTGAAGGGGGGGGGGGGTACTGGGGTGAAGGGGGGGGGGGGGGTACTGGGGTGAAGGGGGGGGGGGTACTGGGGTGAAGGGGGGGGATACTGGGGTGAAGGGGGGGGGGGGTACTGGGGTGAAGGGGGGGGGTACAGAGCAGGGTCAGGTTACACACGGTGGAACCCCCGGACCTTTCCTGGACCTGCCTGTCTGACAAGGGGTGTGTGTGAGGGGGGGATCGATGACTGACATACTCTGACGTGGTCTTTTGTCAATGGCATCCATTCACCCTGACAGCATCACTCCCTGGGAACTACTGGCTGAGCTAAATGAGCATTGAAGCTCGACATCAGAATGGTTTTCAGTCACCCTGTGTTAAACAGGTCCTGGCTAATGTACTGCACGTTAAAAGACCAAATGGGGCATTTGTGCTTTACTGGTGCCTTTGTTAAATGTTACATTCCTACCAAAGTTGATCCGACTTTTCCTTAAAGTTGACATTCGCTAATAGGAATATAAATAGTAGATAAGTAGTAGTCGACAATAGTCGACAATAGTCGACAATACATATATGCATACCTGCTCTATAGAGTATTCTGTACCTGGGGTGAGCTGAACCCAACACTGGGTCAGAGTCTGATGCTGGGGTGAGCTGAACCCAACACTGGGTCAGAGTCTGATGAGACCCACCATGCAGTCATTAGAGCACAGAGAGAGTTAGACTGTTCTTGGCTGCAGACTGCCAATGCCTGGTACCTCCACCTCACCTCCACCCCTCCCCCCATCCATCCATCCCCCTCTCCCAGCTGGCCAACAGATGGAGAGACCGGTTGGCCAAAAATTGTGAAGGAGGAGGAAGTGAAAAGGAGGACAGAGGTAACGACTGATAAGCAAATTTGTGGATGTCTGGATCAGTGAGGGCTGAGGTATTCTCCTCTTCCTGAGTAGGTGTGTGTGAGTGAGGGAGTGAGTGTTTGGAAGAGGTTTTGGCAGTGGTCTGTAGCGACCACTGTGTTAGTGTTGGAGTGTTTGTTTACAGGACTTGCGAAATGGAGGAAATCATGTTGAGGGGGAGGAGAGGAGGTGGGAGGAGAGGAGGTGGGAGTCAGAGGAGGTGGGAGGAGAGGAGGTGGGAGTCAGAGGAGGTGGGAGTCAGAGGAGGTGGGAGGAGAGGAGGTGGGAGTCAGAGGAGGTGGGAGGAGAGGAGGTGGGAGTCAGAGGAGGTGGGAGGAGAGGAGGTGGAAGTCAGAGGATGGGAGACAGACAGCGTGGGACGTGGGCGCTGCCGGCCAGGTTGGCAGGGGGACCAAGGGGATTCAGTGTGTGTGCGCGTGCGTGGCCTGGGTGGCATGCGTGTGTGTTTCTGCTTTGTGTTTGTGTGTGTGTGTGTGTGCACTTGTGTGTGTGTTTATGTTTGTGTGTGTGTGTTTATGTTTGTGTGTGTGTCTGTGTGTTTGTCTGAGAAAAGCTGTTCCAGTTGGAATGTGCCTCTCTGTCCTGCTGTTATTTACCTTGCAGGCCCTTCAGAGAGGAAACCCGAGGGTGTGGTGAGGATCAACAGGCTCCTTCTCCTCCTGGGTTTAGACAAACACAGCCTCTCCTGACCAGCTGGGGGCTTAACCCTGCCTGTGTGTGTGTGTGTGCGTGCGGTGTGTGTGTGTGTGTGTGTGTGTGTGTGAGAGAGAGAGAGTTTATGTTTGTGTACACAAGGACATTTTCTCAATGCCAAAAATGTGTTTTTACAAATTATCAAATATTGTAAAATGAGACCATCCTGGAGATTAGGGTTTACATTGTATTTACAGGTGGTAGAAATGAGGAGATCTTAGAATAGGAAGTTAGGTTGGGATTTATTACTCATATTGTTTACTTTAAGATTAAAATAGCAATTTGAGTCACACTGCAGACCTATAAGTTATTTTACAAGTGCTGTATAGTGTGCTGATTGATAAGAATCATTTTCATAAAAATCAGTCCCAGTTCAGATTTGGTTCTTCCAAAACAATTACCTCTGTATTTATCTGAAAGCTAGACACTGTAAAATATCAAAATATTTAGAATCCAATGGATTTATGATTTTATTACTGAGAACTTGTTGAAACATTTTACTAGGGTTTATTAAGTTACTAGGTTGAAACACCTGAAGCAACAGTGTTTCTTGATAGTGCCAAATGACATTTATTTTTCCGTGTTGAATTTGGCATTCAGTATTAAATATTATAACTCTACAGCCTTTGTCATTAGAGAGCAAATACTGTACCAAGATTATCATTGGCCATTTCCTCCCTATTGGCCTGGACATTCATGTGTTGCCTTCTATTTAGTCCAGGTAATGTTGAATTTATTAGTCAGTGACATACTGTAGCCCTCATTTGTGCTAGATGTAAAACATTTAGTTTTGTCAGGATAGTGAAATCCCTGTTAAGTTGTTTAACGATGTGGTGGATGATAATGACATCTGCCCTTGTGTTGACACTGAGGTGACACAGTGACTATTGTTCTTAGTAGCTAGTGTCAGAGTAATAAAAATAAACAACCACAAACCACAGCTACTGATTGTGATTCTGCTATCAAATGTATCTTCACTAATATAAACCTGTCACTCCATTCGAATTGTGGACCTTGCAAAACATTTACAACACCGAGCAATTGTTTGCAGCTTCCTGCAAATGTAACGCATTTCCTCTGTGAGCAAAGTTCTATTTGGTCTCCATTTAGCTACTATAAACCCCACTCTGGTTCTACGACTGAGACGATGATAATTACTGTCATTGCAGCAGGTTAAACCCTCCCCACTTCCTCTCCCCCACGTTTCCCCCGCCTCCCATCTCTGTCCCCTGCCCCTCCTTCCCAAAGGCTCCCGACTGTAAAATGCTAATTTTATTCCCTATTGTCCCAGGTTTAGTGCCCTGGCACTAACAAGGAGGGCATGTGGCCTGGACTAGGCCACTTCATAGCCAGTGGGGTCCAGTTCGCGTCCAACTCTTTTCCCGTGAGGGAGCAGAGCTTCGGTGACAACAGAGCTGCTCTGGACTGTCATCTGTCTCTGCATCAGAGAGTTCCGACCCTGTTGCCAGAGATCCTGGTTGGTCTTCCTCTCCCTTTAAATTAATTAAATTCCCTTTGTTCATCCCAAATTAAATTCAGGCTTAGACACCGGCCAGTAGATCTCTGGGACAAGGCCGGCACCACATTGCTCTTTGGGAGCCTTTCCAGGGCACTGAGAACAAGCCTGTAGTATTAGCCTACCTGTAGTAAATCTCCCATTGTGTTCCACATGTAGCCTAGCCACCGTTTTTCACTTTTAAGACAGACACATGGCTTTCTCCCATAGTTCTTTCCCCTGCCTCTGGCTAGACTAAGTTCCTCTATATGACTACAGAAAAGCTTTAATTGGGGGTTTACAATAGGCCATTGAGTGGCCAAGTTTGAATGAGCATGTTTTTATTTTCTCGGTAGAGTTGGAATGAAGACTGATGGTATCCTGTGGAGTTGGTTGATGCAGTCACCCATGACGTCTACACACCTCGTCTTAAATCGACTGTTTGTTTTTTTGATCAAGCTCATTTAAGTGCCCGTTGAATTATGCTGTGCATGAACAGCTGGTTAAAGTTGGTCTCTTGGGAGCCACCTTAACATAAACTGTCAGAACTCCTATGAATCCTTAGGGATCACCCACAGAAACCCAAATTCCACTCCACCAACTGAAATCCCTTTGTGTGTCAAGCTGCATGTTTGCTCCAGCACAGACATGAGTGTGACAAATTCTATTTTTAGAACCTTTACAGACCCAAAAGTTTCTTACACTTTGTGACAGACAGATAGAATGACTGCTCAGTTTGAGGTCGCAGATTTATATTGCCACATAAACATTCATCATGTCATTAGGGAAATGTTTATAGTAGGTTCTTTCATGAATGTTAAAGCTGTTTCTAAGGAAGAACTTAGACAGCAACCACAGACCTGTTACATTATGTGTTTAGCTCCATGGTACCTGGTAATTGGTCTGGTGGGGGCGCTAACTTTACACCCCAGTATTCCTACCAGGGAGCTAAACCAGCTAGCCAAAACAACAAAACACATTTTAGAGTTGGCTTCGTTAGGAACAAGAAACATGTTTGAAAGCACGAATATCTCTGTCTCTGTACAAGGGCTAAACAAGCCTTGGATAACTTTTTTTTTTTAGTTAAATTCTCTGAAATGTTTTGAGAGATAGGTCAGAGCTCCTTCTGTTCGGCTGAATATACCATCATCACCACCAGCACACCACACAGAGGTGAAAACACCATAATAAACACCAAACAGGTTGCTAGCTGTGATCATCCAAGCCCCAGGGGTTGCCGGGATACCTCACCACAGGATGCTTCTGGAGACAGTGATGTGTGTATGTGTTTCAGAGTGTGTGCGTCGAGGTCTAGTCCATCAGAGCATAGTGTACTGCCAAGAGATAGTCCCAGTCAGCAAATAGTGTCTCACACACCAGTGTTTGGTTTGATATATTTCATGATTGAGTGTGTGTATGTGTGAGAGAGAGAGTAATGCGTTTCTTTCTGTACCAAGGAAGTTCTATATCTTTTCCAAACACCCCCATGTTTACAGTTGCCAACAGACTAAAGAATGCGGGAAATGTAGCCAGTCTTTGATGCAAAATGGCTGCCCTTCTCAATGTTATCATCGCTCTGTGAGCTGTTCTGAGGCGGCCAAAGACAGATAAGGACCAGCATGCATTACCATCCTAGTTTTGTCAATGGACAACCACATTTTATCAATGGAACAAATCCAGGACTTGCATACACCGTAAGCTCATGAGCAGAGATCGTTTTGACAACATTCTGTGGTGGGTGTGTCATGTAGGCCTTTTCTTCCTTGCAGAGATAAGCTCTACTTGCTCTACTTGCCGGCCTGTTAAGGCGTTACCGTATACACAGTGCAGTTCTTGGTGATCTGTAACACAGCTTAACCATGAATGAAAATACACCTACTTTCACTGCTCTTCTGGTGCCGATTTTTTTTCTTGTTGCACAGACAGGAGATGTCAATGGCCCTTTTTTAGGCCCTTACCAGAACCTTAAAGGGCCCAGCCCACCACTGTCCCTGCCCTCTCCCTTTGCAGGCCTATTAGGAGTGTGCCTGGCTGTTTCACAGTCAGCCAGGGAGCTCCTCTAAGTTATAAGTCTTTTCCCAATCAAAACATAGAGCCTGGAGCCCTGGGATCATATCAGGATGGAGGAGGGGGCAAGAGGGCTTGGGATAGAAGGACCCGTCTGGGTGATGGGAGGATGAGGAGAGAGTGAAGTGAAGGCAAAAAAGAGACATGACACTGTTTATTTTCTCAGTGTGGATGAGTGTGTGCTTGTGTGTGTGTGTGTGTGCACTGTATATCTGAGGGACATAGAAAGTGCTGTGCTCAGTGTTTGTCCTAGACAGCTTTTGTGAAGCTTTCAGGGTAAAATAGAATTTATGAATGGTCGGAAATCTGTGGCGGCTCTCAAATTTAACAAGATCTCTCCAAATTAAATCCTGTGTGCACAGGTGTACGTTTCAAATGGCTTCACCATTCATGTCTCGTCGAAAGCGTTTATTGACTGGAGGATATGTCTGTCGCACTTCACGGGTTGAATGCATAAAGTATATCAAACCATATTTTGAAAAGATTTAAAATAACCATGAATTGTACATTAGCAACAACCTTACAGGGAACAATGTTTGCCCAGATTCCTCACCATCGGGGTGAGGACCACTGGGTCAGCGTGAGAGGAAGTTACGGACTGTTATTTCAACACCTGTGTTTAAAGGTCTATAAGTGGTCCATATCGCTCTCAAATCTTGATACACGGTAGTACAGGGCCAGGCACAACGTAATGGTTGTATTACCTGTTCTGTTTTTAAACCCATGTTAGACTTTATGGTTTATGGTGTGATTATGAAGCTGTTCTTATACGATACATGTTGATTTGTGTAAATAACACTGTCAATCAATGATAAAAGGCTTGTTTCTTTCTCTCTCTCTCTCTCTCTCTCTCTCTCTCTCTCTCTCTCTCTCTCTCTCTCTCTCTCTCTCTCTCGATCTGTCTCTCTCTCACTCTCTCTCTCTCTCTCTCTCTCTCTCTCTCTCTCTCTCTCTCTCTCTCTCTCTCTCTCTCACTCTCTCTCTCTCCTGGCTTTTTACTAGCACCGTCTTTGCATCCCAGGGCTACAAAAATAAACACTTCAAAGTGCAAACGCCAGCGTCTGTTCTCCCTTACTCACCAATTATACATGGGAGATTGGAGTCTGTGCCGTATTAACGGTCCAGAAGGGAGAGGAGGGGGAAACATATTAACAGGTGGGTTTGATTTTCAGAGCTTTTTATTTATTTGTAAAATTATCATGGTTCTCTCACTCTGATAGGGTCAAATAAATACAGGAACTGCCTATGATGTCTTGCCCTGCACCCTGAATTGTTTTGAATTTGGCCTATTAATTGGTGAACCCCACCAAGAGTTTGCTGTTTGTTTTATTCTGAGCACTGAAGAACCTTTGGTGTGAGCCGTTGAGCTCTGACAAGCTCCAATTGGAATACATTTAGGACAGTTTGAGGAAGTCACCTCTTGTTATCATCACCCGTCCGTTTAGTTTTTGCCACATGTGCAGACTATCACAGGGAATTCACCTATTCCTTCAAAACATCTGAGAAATCAAAACTTTTATTTGATGTTGCTTGGTAGGTGTCCATGTGGCTTTTGATATACAGTGGATGCTATCAGGGAATATTATGGGATGGGTTGTGTAACATGACCAAAGTACAGCCACAGATACTGTATGCTATAAAACAGTTTGAATCTGTATTCTTTATCTTGCAAATCGTTTATTACGTGTGTATGTGTGTGTGTGTGTGTGTGGATGAGTGTGTGAGTGAGTGTGAGAGAGAGAGCGTGTGTGTTTGTGTGGCTGACTTCCATCTGGTTCAAAGCAAAAGAATGTTCATCTTACTTTGAACATCAGGCCTTTCCACAATGTGAATAATCCATATGGAGCACAGAGCAGAGACAACATCTCAATATCCTGCTACCACCCTGGGATACCATGAAAGATTCCTCACAAATTCCTTCCCATTTACGGTTTCCAAGTCTTCAACAACCATTTGAACGTGTACAGCACATGTCTGAGACAAAGAGAAGGGTTTGATAAGTAACTGGTTCACAAAAAGTGTTTAGGAAAGTCTACAAAGAGTTTCCTCCCCAAAAAACCCAGGGTTCCCATTTAGTTGGGTGATAATGATGGTAATGACTGTCCATAATTGAAGCACACATTCAGAAAGCCGAGAGCATGAGTCTGTGTCGTCAGCCTGACAGGCAGCCTACGTTTCTGCCTCCAGAATCCAGATGTTCCTGCAGACCTTGTTAAACAGTGTGCATATTGTCGTAGCGGCCATAAAGTCTCTCAGAGAGACGAGAAGAGGAGACAAAGATAAAGGATGAGAAAGAACGGGGGGATGAAGAGAGAGAGAGAAAGAGAGAGAGAGAGTGACGGAGAGGGAGAGGGAGAGGGGGAGGGAGTAGGGGGATGGGGAGGGGGAGGGAGAGAGGGAGAGAGGGAGAGAGAGAATGATATTTTCAGATGGTTGGTGGTGCCTTTTCCTTCCACCAGACGTTTCAGCAGTATGCGGCCTCACCACTTTGTTCTCCTACTGCGGTCTGGTTCCAGAAGCATCAGAACAGGTGTTTCCCATTGATGTTGTCCTTCTACAGGGTCCTGTTCTCCCCCGCTGTCCTGCTTCCTGGAACCCCAGTGATTAGAAACACGATTGCCTCAGTTTTCATCCAATCGCTTTGAGATACGTTTTAAGGCTCCTAGATGCAGGATCCATCAGAAAGCAGCAGCGTCTAGTTGGAGCACAGCACCCTTCACAGACCAGCCGGGCCACAAGCACAGCAGGTCCACAGACTCACTCCATAATTCACCAGATCTGACCTGGTCCGGCCTGGTCTGACCTGGCCTGACCTGGCCTGGTTTGGCGGGGACAGGTCTCTCCTGGGCACAGACCTAAGATGAAGAGGAGGCTTGTGGTTGAGCTAGTGTCTCCATGTCATGTATAATTAAACATGCTCCTTAGGATTCCATTAGAATGGTCGGAGTTATTGCTAGGGAGTGTATTTTAAGATGTTCTTTGGAAGGAGAGCGTTTTATAGAGGTAGATCATCTTGACATCCTTGTAATTGTCCATTGGCTGCAGCTCCTGTTACTCTTCCTGGTTCTAAATTACAGTGACTCACAATTAATGACTAGCAAGCAGATAGTAAATCATACAGAGGCATCTGCCATGGAGGTGGGAACAAGAAGTAGTTTTTTTGTGTTTGTGAACAATGATGGCTTTCTTCACCCCCCTCAATCACTCCAAAACAGACACGGCCAAACCAGAGAGATGGTTTGCTGTCTGCGAAAGAGGGAGGGTAGGAAAAAAAAGGATAGAGGGAATGAGAGAGAGAGATTGAGAAAGAGACAGGCGCTTGTTTAGTGTTTTTGACATATAGCCTCTGCTATAAGTCTAGGCCCGTTAGCTCTCCTCATTCTCCACTGGCAGAGCAAACCTGTGGCTCATCCTCGCATCCCAGCTCCATAAATCAGTGCCCAGGCCAGCCTGAACCAGAGCGAAGGTGACCCTGCTAGGAGCCCTGGACAGTGCCACATGAAGCCACGAACGGTCCCAAACTAAAACTGTTTAGTCCCACAGAACATCTCTGTGCGGTGTTGTAACTATACATAGAGCAGCGTAGAGTCGACAGAAAGCTTGAGGCAGAACTCATGAGCTCAAAGCAGACTGTGGACCAAGCACAGGCAGCTTGGCACAGCAGACTGTGGACCGAGCACAGGCAGCTTGGCACAGCAGACTGTGGACCGAGCACAGGCAGCTTGGCACAGCAGACTGTGGACCGAGCACAGGCAGCTTGGCACAGCAGACTGTGGACCGAGCACAGGCAGCTTGGCACAGTATCGGAGTGTCACAGCTTATTATCACTTTGGGGATAAAACATTCATTTCTGGTCACACTTGGAGGGAGTCTGATTCTATTTGTTTGCTGGGTGGCCAAGCTTGATTTGAAGTTGAGGACACTAGGTTCCCTGACGGATGGACCGTTGTTGATAGTTAACGGGTGGGTGATGTTGATATTTTGACTTTAATGTGTGTATGAATATGTGGCAGATTATTTCTGGGTATGATGCACGCTGGTGGTCCTCTTTCTAAAACCTCAAGTTTTAGAAAGAGTCGGATCCAGACGTCTCTTTAATCCAAGTAATGTGGAGGCAATTTTCTGTATATTTGAGCAATTGCATGCCTATGATAAAACATCCATATTTATGAATCTAGATGTTTTGCTCGCATTAGTCCTCATGACAGAGAGAAGAAAAATTCCATTGTGGATCTTTAATTGTACACCCGCCCCCTTTTAGTAATCATTTCAATTTACTACTCCGGATTCTGGTTTCACGCTGCAGTTAGAGTGTCAAAATATAGATTTTGCCAACATGGATTTCATTGCTAGTGACATTCCTTTGCTGTTGCTTCCCAGTCCTGGGCCCCAGAAGACACTGCTGTGGTCAGCGGGCTTGTTCTGAGCTGGCATGTGTGGGTGAGAGTGAATGACAGTGATAGCTGTAGGACTTGTTGTGTTGGTGTTCTGGTAGGACACAGTGATGATGGTTTGGCTGGCAGTGTTGTACGACATGTTGGTTCCAGTTTGGACCAAACCGACAGCGAGTGTCTTGGTGTCATTAACGCATTTTTTGAAGACAGATTTTTATGCTCTAAGCATGGATGGGAAGTCAGAGAATTGAAAGAAGCATATAAGGCTCTATAATTCTATGATCATTCTAAATGTCTATTCCTGTGTTTGAAAGGTCCAGGTCCCTACAAGTTTGGGAATTAGTTCACACTGCATCGCACACAATCTGCCTAATTACAATCACATGACGATGTCACGTGTAAGACAATGTGGGCCCTTTCTGGTTGTAACGATGTGGTGGGGACAACACACGAGCATCGCCACTGTGATAGGCTCTGATTAACGACCTGTAGGAGACACAAGTGGCAGATGGTGCGCTGATCTCGCTTTTTGGGGGGCTCAGCCTTTTTGTTCAAAGAGAGAGAGAGAGAGAGAGAGAGAGAGAGAGAGAGAGAGAGAGAGAGGGGGAGAGGGAGAGGGAGAGAGGGAGAGAAAACTCAGAGGAATCCGTAATGGCTCACCCAGTTTGTGCAGCCCACTGAGCTGTCATTAGAACACATGGAAGGTCTTTACAGTAACCACACCCCAATCACTTGTGACTGCCTGGAGTCAAATCCCATTGACGTCCATGGCTGTAGGGTTGAAGCATGTCTGTCCTCTGTTGTTTGACCGTGGCACAAGATCTGAGAAGGACCCCACGGCCGGGCTGGATGACAACGAGAAGGATAACAGGGGGGGGGGGGGGTCAAGGCAAGATGTGAGGCAAGCATAATGTAAAGAAATTGACGACGTGGTTATATGAACAGATGTTGTATGATGGCATTAAGGGAACTTATGGTTGAGCTTTTCAAGAGAACAACGGTAATGCCTTCAGTGTGGCTTATGGCCCATTGTGTCCGTTCAACATAGTTCCTATGCTTTCATATCAGAGGTATTCCTCTCAGCGGAGGGTAGAGGAGACACATATTTCGTCATATGATTATTAGGTGATCAGTTATTGGGCTTGACATGTACTTCAGGGGAAGGTTTTTTTTGCATGAGAGACATGAAAGTTTTTGCTCAGAAGCTGACAGAAGTGTTTCTGCGGATGGACTTATCGGTGGATGGGATCTGAGAGGAGCAGGCCAGGCTGGATGGCACGGCCTTGCATTGTTCTTCCCTCAGATGGAAACCAGGCCTGATTCTAGCCCTCGGGCCCTGCGTTGCAAACAACACGCTGCCACTGCAAGAACCCCGGAGAACCTCTCTTTGAAAATCAAGATGCATGGAACGTTCTGAAGTCCGTCTCCACAGTGGAAGCCAACCGTCATGGCTTCTGAGGAACTACTGGAGGCCATGACGAGCCCAGGAGCTCAAGCAGAGCTGAAAGAGCTGTACAGAGACGGGAGCTTTTCGCTAGTCGTACCAGTTCAATACATAGATCAGAACAACTGTTTAACCCTTGTGCTGCCTTCGGGTCACATGACCCAAAGGTTCCTAACGAACCATCGTTGTGTTTACCCAATTTTACCCAATACAAAAACAAATAAAAATCATTTTCTTTTAACCTTTGCAATGTGGGGGGTCTGAGACAGCCCAACGGTTAAAAGAAAATGCTTCACTTTGTTTTTGTATGCGGTAAAGTTGTCGCAATACGACGGTGGGTCACAATGACTGATGGGTCAGAATGACCCGAAGATAACACAAGGGTTAAATCATCCACACTAGATAAACAATGTCAGCTGACGTTTGGCTCTCATTCCCCTCTGCTGCGCGGAGGACTGATGTCTTTTCTCAGGGAAATTTCCAGCACATGCAGTCAAAGTAGTATTGATCAAAGGAAACAAGCGGAGCTCTACTGTACTCCACGTCTGGACCTGAAGCTGTCAATCAATCTAGTCATTCGTCACAACACAAGACCTTTCTCAGATCTCTCTTCATTACACAGATGGTTTTCGTAAATTCAAGACAATTTGGTTGGAAGACGTTTCATTTTTAAAATAGATAGAGAGAATAGATTCAACTTCCTGCCCTCTTCGTAACCTCTTTAAAGCTGTGATGTGGATTGATGAGGTAGCATTTTCTGTGGGGAGTTAAAGCACAGGGGTGTAGAGTTGCCTTCCTTACACTTCACTCCTTACACTTCACAATGTGAACTGTTGTCAGACAAACTCCTGGCTTTTAAAAAAATGTTTACACTGGATGTGATTGTAATTTAAATGTGTTCGTAATAATATTGTTTTATTGATATTATACCATGTTTTCTTTTAACCTTTTCATGTTCCTGTTAAATTTGCCTGAAAACGCCTAAACAGCATACCCAAAGTAAATTGGAAGCTGTTCTTGAACCATTTGAGTACATGCATGTAAATGATCTCTTTGAAAGCTGACACTCTGAAGTTATGTCCCCTGTTGTCAGGACCCTGTCAGTCCTTCTAGTGTTGAGTAATAGAAGCTTGAAACACAAGGAAAGTGAAAATTTCTATTTCCGCCTAGATTTTGTTTTGAAAACAGAGGCCTGAAGAGGCCTAGAGGTGGTAGGTATTATCTGGAAGACTAATTGGACCACAGGTTGAAGCCTTACCCAATTCAAATCAAAAGTCAAACATAATACCACAATATATTCATATTTGACACATGTTTTTATAAGAATACATCCAGGAATTTTCTAAAAGGGTCTTTTGGAGACTCCAAAATGACCCTTTGTAACCAAGGTCAAGGTCAATAAAAAAGGTATTATTTTTCATAATTGTTATCTCTGGCCCATCTCTGGTACTTAGAAATATCATATATAATAGCTAAATCCCTAATTAGTAATACTGAAACACAAAAACTGAAGCATGAACACATTGGAGTGCTTTATCTGATTCCAAGATTGGCGCACAAAGAACACTGATTCTGTCAACCATATTGCGCAATCGACTGTTATTTTGAAGGCTCCACAGACCGCATACAAATGAGGTATTGGCATTTTCAGCTAGCTGTCAGCTACAAGGCTAACGAGCTAATTTCAGAGCAGTCGAAGCCAGTTCGAGAAATTTGTTTAGAACGAGTGTGGGTGGGGGGGGGGGGCGGGGGGGGGGGCAGGACGCACAGACCTAGTTGGCTTTAGAGGGCTGTCAACGGGGCATGGAAGCTCCTATTGGGTCGAACAAGGTGTCAATCAAAAGGGGAGGGTTCAACGGACATTTTGAGACTTCATTTTGTAAATACTCCGTTGATAAACCGGACAAAATAACACTTTTATGTTGAACAAGTTGTTCTTCCGTCGGCTAACTTGCATAATGAAACAAAGGATAATGGCTATTCATGAACGTAAAACATTGTATTTGGACGATTACTTTACATGGTTAGATACTTTGAACCCTTGGGACTTACGCAGATCAAGTTTTGATGGCATGATTTGCACACCTGGACCTATTTGAACAACTTAGGGTGAGTACAACTTTTTTCTTTGGCATTGTTGAAGAAGGTTCACCGGAAAAAGACGTTGACTTTGCTTGCTATTGTGACTTGATCTTGAATTGGTTTATTTCAATGGAAGCACAAGAATCGTAGCTTTCCAACGATGTATAACATGTGTAGCGTCTAAAAAATATATTTGTTAGAATTTAGTGCGTCGTAACTGAGGAAGGGGGAGGCAGCATTTTTGTCTCGCGGGCGAAACAGGAGCGTAAACCATCAACAGATTATTGCATTTTCGAGGAAAACATGGTTTGTGTGTGTTTGCGCATGGATGTGTGTGTGTTGTACATGGGTGTGTGCTGTGCATGCGCTCGCATGCGTGTGACTGAGTTGTGTGTGTGTGTGTGTGTGGAGACCCTGATGTTCTTCCTCTCTAGGACTCAGGTTGCAGACCCCAGATGGTACCTTCATCTGCAGGTCCCTCTCAGGTCAGACCTTAGCAGAACCAGGTAACATGAGCCAAACACAACCCTGAAAAACACATTTGGGAGATGTCAGATATATCGCATTAATGTACACTTTTCCAGAGTAGAATGGATTATGGGTGGATGATGCATGCACATTCCCAGCCCAGTAGTCAGTTAGTGTGTCCTGATAAAGAGCTATCCTAAAAATATTTTTTTCCTAAGTTTGCCGTCAATCCTTTAGTTTGAGGTCATCTGTTTTTTTAATCACATTTCTCAACTTTTTTTTTCTGTGGGAAAAAGTATGCTTCATCTTGGTGGTGTTCAGGTTAGCAAACGTTCTCATCCTGAGGCATAAACAGCCTACTACTCTCCTCCTCTCCTCCTCTCCCCC
>NC_085032.1:13743977-13826477 GCF_963692335.1 Osmerus eperlanus | reverse complement strand
CCCTCACCACATCCCCCCCCCCCCCCCCCCACCCCAGGGAGCTGCACTGTCCCTGCCTTGTCATCTCTCTTGTCCAATAATCCGCTCCCTGTTGAGAAGCAATCTGTTTTAGATTTGAAAGAGAAAGGGCCATGCCTGTATCACGTACAATTAAGCAGCCGTCAGAATGCATTGGTGTAAGGTGGTGGTGGTGGTGGTGGGGGGGGGGGGGTAGCTGCCCTTGGGGGGTCCTCTCTTTCATCCTTTTGCCCTTCCAGAATGGAGATAATGGGGATGGAGTGCTGGACGGGGGAGGCAGGGGGGAGGGAGAGGGGTGAATCCAGTCCTCACCCCTCCGCTCATACAAGCCAGCATGCATCTGCTTCAGCTCCTCTGCCCCCTTTCTTCCAGACATGGACATTCAGCTGCAGCACAGCCCCTCCTCGTGTGAGAGAGGGAGAGATGGACAGACAGACAGACAGACAGACAGACAGACAGACTGACAGACTGACAGACTGACAGACTGACTGACTGACTGACTGACAGACTGACAGACTGACAGACTGACAGACTGACAGACTGACAGACTGACAGACTGACTGACTGACAGACAGACAGACAGACAGACAGACAGACAGAGAGAGAGAGAGAGAAAGGCCATCACCGTTGACTCTCTCTCTTTCTTTTCTTTGCCACCATCAGATCCGGACGCAGCTTTGCCCGTTTCCCCGGGCGATGCGTCACAGCGCATCCGAGCCGAACAGCTTGTACAACTGCTGCCAGGCGTGTGTGGGCCCTGCCTCCGTGCTCCGTGTGAGAAACGAGAAGAGAGGCGAGAGGGAGATTAGCTAATACGATTTACCTTGTTTACATACATCATCTTTTGTCACTAGTTGACTGTTAGAAACGCCCAGCGATCTCCTCCACGCTTGCCCTGACGTCTCCAGAGAGGGAGGAGAGGGAGGCAGGCTCATTAAGATGTGAGGGTCTGCATGCTGCCTGCTGGACCCTCCCTGTGTGTGGGTGTAGCTGGACGGTGTGGAAGAGGGCAGCAGATAACATTCCTTCACTTTGGCCCGAGCTGTCCGGTACAGTTACAGTTCAAAGGAATGTCTTCGGAAAGGCGAGGTCATGTTGTGATGGGTTTTTTTTTGGAAGCAAAACATACTTTGTATCTGCCTGAGAAGACGTCGGCTTTTGAGATACCTTCTGTTTTTTGGGGGCAGGTGAAGGAGTCTTTGCCAGGAAAGATAAAGTTAATTGAATTACAAATGACGTTATGGCCCGCCTCAGAAAGCCACACACATTGAGCCCCAGGCAACAGACCCAAGAGCCCCACGAATACAAATTACGGGTTGTGTCTAACACACTTTTGCAGTGTGTGTGTGTGTGTGTGCCTGTCATGCTAGCAAGCAGGTCTCATGTCTAACCTTGTGTGCACGTGTGTGTGTGTGTGTCTGTCAGAACAACAGAGAGACGAGAGGAGAGCGTAGGGCTGGCGAGGGAAGGCAGTGCAGGTGCCACGGGGGGAACACATTTCTACATGAGGTGTCATGTGGCGGTGTCCCGGTCCTGGACGCGTTTGTGTTTATGACAGCCAGGGTCACGCTTTCTCTGGGTGTCAGTCTGTCTACAGCTTCGTGAGAATACGCCCGCACATGCGCCACATTCTGGGGGTGTATCGTTTCAGCGCTATAGCTGAAGTTATATATAGATATCCGTAACATTTGACAGGCATTGTATGTTCTGTCCCACAGATAATTGTGCGTGGATCATCCCGTTTGGAGAATAGCCGTGGGCTGAAAGTGCTCGGAAACCATGTTCTAAGTTTGTGGGTTCCACTTACAGTTGAGTTAACTCTCTTGAAGGTTATCAGGTGTGTGTTCCTCTGCTGTTTGCAGTAAATTCATTAGTTTATTGATGTATTAACAAGACACACACACATACACTAACAATGTTCATACAATGTCCACAAGCAAGCCCTACATTGCTGCTGATAAAAACAAAAGCCCGGTCCTTTTTAAACAAATCTGTTGAACAAGTCATCCATGAGTCTTCCTCATTAACCCCAGCAGTTCCAGTGTGGGTCAGTAAACGGGTCCAGCTCACAGCTTCCTCTCCTCACCCTGGTGTCAATGAGTAACCGGCGTTCACACAGAGAGAGGAAAGCCCCCGTCCCTTCTGACTGCTCTAATGACCCGTCACCAGTCCTTCCTTAACACAACATGCCTGGTCTCTCCACTGAGCCTGTGCTCTATGAAAGGAGATTTGGGGTCTCAAGACACACATCCCAC
The DNA here is from genome assembly GCF_963692335.1 of Osmerus eperlanus. Classification (NCBI taxonomy): domain Eukaryota; kingdom Metazoa; phylum Chordata; class Actinopteri; order Osmeriformes; family Osmeridae; genus Osmerus; species Osmerus eperlanus. The sequence goes on along the minus strand of NC_085032.1, from coordinate 13,824,204 downwards.
CTCAGTGACAACAGAGGAACAGGGTTCTTGAAGTGGGTAATGAAAAACTTACAAACTTTGAGCTTTGACAGAATTTGCCCGGAGAAGGTTTGTTGATGAGACCATGCAGCTGATTCCACCATGCAGCTGATTCCACCATGCAGCTGATTCCATGGAAAATACAATTTATTTCTTTAAAACAATGACCTCAGTGGAAACCAATTGAAACAATTAGCAGAGGTTCTTTTTCGATTGTGAGGAAATCATTAGTTTGAAGCGTGTTTGACATGTAGCAAGACGAAGGGTAACCCACCTTTAGTGATGGTTGGTCTCTAGTACTGTTTTCCACCGTAAAATCTGTCTGTCCTTCTCACTTTCCTCCATCTCCCTTCTTCTCTGTCTCTGTCTCTGTCTCTCTCTCTCTCTCTCTCTCTCTCTCTCTCTCTCTCTCTCTCTCTCTCTCTCTCTTTCTCTCTCTCTGTGTCTCTCTCTGTGTCCGTCTCTCTCTCTACCCTTTCAACATGGCAGGTCTGTTTTAGTACTTGTCAAGTTGACCCTCTCCTGTTAAAGGAGCAGCTTCCTAGAAGGCTCCCATAAAGTGTTCCAGGACCATGGAGCATGCCCTCCCTTCCTCCTGCTGAGCAGAGTAGGGTGGCCTGGGTATGACATTACATGCACCCTGGTCAGGTACGGGGGTTTAGCTGGAGCTTGGAGAAAAGTGTTGGTGTAGATGGCAGATGCAGGGGAAATTATAAATGCACTCAGTCACCCTCTCAACCTCTCAAGTCCTGCTACTCTCTGTGTTTGTGTGTGTGTGTCTTTTACATTCACTCACACACACAAACACACACAGACAAGAACACACAAATGCACACACCCACGCAGGGGTACCTCGGACTCCCATCTCGATACAGCGTCTCCTTGTGTGTTTTAATCATTTCCCTCTTAGTGTTCCCTAAAGCTCCTCTGCTCTCCCCGGGGAACACCTGGTGGCCCAGTCCTGCTGCCTTTGAAGTCTGTGGGAGGAGGTTTGATTTAATTATATATTTACATCACGCATCCATAATTAATGCCGGGGTTCTGGTGCTCTTGGCACTACGAAGGGTCCGCCCCCCCACCCCCACCCCTCCACCCCCCCCTCCTGAGATGGATGCAGGGGTTGTTGGCCTGGCCAATCCAGATTCAGGTTTCACTCAACACAAGGCCGCTTTTCTACAGTAGCTACCTACATGACCACCGTGCTGAGAAATGAGACATCCAGCTCAGGCTGTGGCTGGTGAAGGAGGAGCCGCCCTGAGTCCTCACAGTGCCACTTCAAACCCAGGACAGAGTACCACTTCAGGAAAACAAGATCGGTTATGCCAGCATACTGTCGAGTGGAGAGTTGTAAAACTTTCTGCTGACACTTGAACTGAAAAACTCTTGTTCTCATCACTGGAGGCTTGAGTTGTTGCTCGACACGTAACAGCTTTCAGTTGGTCAGCACTCACATTCACAGGCCTGTTTGACCAAGAGCTTCAGAGCCAGACAATGTTCGTTTTGAGGCCTCTGAGTACATCGGATAAATGTGTGTGTGATGTGAGTTGTTCTGCATGCGTGTGTGATGTGAGTTGTTCTGCATGTGTGTGTGCGTGCGTGCGTGCGTGTGTGTGTACGGTGGGACAGAGCTCTCCTTCAGTGGACTCTGTAAGGGATGCGGGCAGGGATGCGGGCAGGTCTTGGTGGGCAGCACACCTCCATGCCCCCGGCCTGCTGGTCACTGGGAGCTGACACAGCCTCAGTGTATCAGGGCCTTGGTGACTGCCTTGCCAAATTCCCCAGGATTAGAGAAACATTTGGACAAACCTCAACATTAAGCTTCTGCAGCTTCAGAATCCTTTTCCCCCCTCTGAGATCAGGTGGGAGTAATCAGGCCGCATTGAAATATGGGCCCGGTCTCAGGCTGAATCAGAAGGTTCTCCTCTCTTCCTGCTCTCCGTCTGCACGCTAACTCTCCCCCACCCTCTCCTCAGTTCAGTCTTTACATCCAAATACCATGTTGGCACACAATGTTTGCATGCACACCGCATACAACTAAATCTCCCATTTGTGACCTGTCTCTGCTGCAATATTTTATACCCTCAATCCCTCCCTCCCCTCTTTATCTCTCTCTCTATCAGTCTATCTAGCTCTTTCTATTTATCTCTCCATACTGTCTTGGGAGTTGTAGGCTGTGCTGTACTCTCCACAGCGAACAGCATTCTAACCATAACATCAGGCTCTCGTTCAGTTGCCATTGTTCCACTGTGACTTGGCCGCTCCAGAGATGGACTCGGCAGAGAAGAGAGAGAGATTAAGAAAGAGAAAGGATAAGAAAGGGAAAAAAAGAGAACTCGTAGGGGGATTTGAGGTGCTTTGAAATGGCCATTGTCCTTAATGGCAAGGGTCTTTATGAATCGGCTGATTTACTTCTGGGGCCACGGCATCTGGTTTGGGTTTGACCAGCTTTTCTTGGAACAAGAATACCCTCAATTGTCCTTGTTAAACAAGAACCAAAGTAAGACACAGACTCACCCTGGAGATTGAGGAATTCTGATGGCAGTTTTTCTTGGCTCTCAGGGTAACTTGAGGATCTCCCAGACAGTAAGTCAGTGTCTCTACCCTGGCATTCCTGGGATCTCCTCTCTTCATTTCTCCATTGTCTCCTGGTAGAGGAACATTTGATGAGCGCAGACAGACAGACAGACATGTAAGCAGGCCTCTCCAAGTAGGGGACAGGCCTGAAGCAATGGAGCACAACACACACCATGAGGCTGAAGGTAAAGCACCACCACCAGGCAATGCCCCGTTCCAGAAGCTACTACCCACTCTGCTCTTAATTGTGCCTTTTTTTGTCTTTGCCCCCCCTTCCACCCCCCTGCCCCGGAGTCCCCCGGCTTAACCCCTGTGTGTGAGTAGCCCCAGGTGGCTGAGGTTAGGCTAAACTAGCCACCATCAAAGCCACATAACCACACGGGTCAGAGGACGGTCGAGGAGCAGGGGGTCGTGTGGTTAGAGGCCCTCACCACGAAGCACGGCAGAGAGCCGCTGGTCCCACTTAGCTTAGCTTCGCTAGCAGCGCCGTGTTTCACATGTATGCCGTATAAGACGCAGCTGTGCAGCGCAGGAAAACCAAACGACCGGGGAAGCGGAGGAGTCGGGGTATTTTGAGATGAGAAAACAGACATTACAGTCATGAAAGTAAAGATTAGTGTGGTGTTGAGGTGCGGTAAAGGTCCCTTGTGTTTAGGACCATTAATCTGAAAATTGGGCATCTCTGGCAGCTGTGTGTTGGACTGAAAAGTCCATAGTGCCCTTTTTGTTTGGTTCCTTTGAACCCTCTGGCCCTTTTCTTCCCTCTGTCCGACCCCAATATTCTTCCCCCAGTTTAGCCATGGCTAGTACAGTAAAGGCTAATCTAAAGAGCCATTAGCGCTAATCCACAGAAACAAAGAAGAAGGAGAAACAACATTGTCTGTAGTGCTCTGACTCTGCCCCTGCATAAAGACCTCTTGTTTAACCCAGAGATGTATAGAAGGCTACTGAAAGAGCCTGTTTAAAAAAAGTAAAACTTTACAGATTTGAGGGCCGTCATTGTTTGTGGTAGTTTTTGTCAAGACAACTGTTGTATCTTTCTGAAATATGATGTCGGACACAGTATATTGGAGTGTCTGATATGTTTACAGTCACAGGATGATTTTGTCCTTTGAGTTGTCTGTCATCGGCTCTGGGTCTGTTGTGCTGGAGAGAGAAACGCAACGATCACCATCCCACAGCCAGTGTGTGTGCATGTGAATGTGTGTGAGTGTGTGTGTGTGTCTGTGTGTGAGCGTGTGTGTCTGTGTGTACGCTCTCCAGAACATCATGGTCCATGGAGCTCCTGACTGGCACATTCATTTCAGAGAGTGGATAGCCATGGCTATCTAGTGGATCTAGGGGATCTAGTGGATCTAGTGGATCTAGGGGATCTAGTGGATCTAGGGGATCTAGTGGATCTAGTGGATCTTTATCATCCATATATCCATCCATCCACTCATCCATCTCTTTTATCATCCATATATCCATCCATCCACTCATCCATCTCTTTTATCATCCATATATCCATCCATCCAGTTCCCCAGCTTGCTGTACAAACAGCGCCCACTAATCTCCACATACCAGCCCAGTCTGTCCTCTCTCTCTCTCTCTCTCTCTCTCTCTCTCTCTCTCTCTCTCTCTCTCTCTCTCTCTCTCTCTCTCTCTCTCTCTCTCTCTCTCTCTCTCTCTCTCTCTCTCTCTCTCTCAACCAGTCAGCTCCCAGTTCCCCCCTACACTGACTCCACCAGCAGGCCGTCTCTCACGGTAACGCTGGTATGTTGGTATGTCAGGACAGCTTTGGTGGGACAGACATTGCAACCGAGGTTTCATGGTGATGTTCAAGACGAGTAGGAGCGAGCTTCTGGCCGTCTCTGTCATGTTGTCTTGCTTTGGAGAAGAAGCGAAAGCAGAGAACTGAGGGTGGGGTTGAGGGGGTTGCTGGGGGGTTGGTGGGGGTAGGCTGGGGGGGGGGGTAACGGGGGGTGGGGGAGTGGTGGAGGTTGACTTCTGCCTACTTCTGAGAGGTGACACCGAGGACAGGGATGTGGTGGGGTGGATGTTCTGCTGGTGGGCAGCCATTGCATCTAAATCATATCAGCCCAGCGCATGATCAGGTTTTATGGCATTGTGTTCGAGCCTCAATCCTGTTACGTAGAAGAACGGGGCCATTCAGGGCCCCAGGAGCTAACCATGTTAGCGCTGCAGGGTTAGCGCAACATCTCACAATGATCTTCCTCATCTGCGGTCGCCTTCTCTTCAGACGTTGAGGATTTCACTCTGGTTGAGAGAATGTGTGGTTCATGTATGTGTGTGTGTGTGTGTTTAACACTAAGATTTCCCATATAAAAAAGTGTTTGACAGTATGAGTGTGTGTGTGTAAACGAGGGAGAGGGAAGAGTTCGAGTGTGTCTGTCTGTGAAGGATGTGTGTGTAACTGTACGGGTGTGTGTGTATGTTTATGAAGGGTGTGTAGGATGGGTGTGTGTAATCCGGTGTGAGGGTTCTGTGCACTCTGCCACCCCGTGTAGGAGGGGGTTTATACAAACAGCGCCAGTGTTTGTACAGCGCTGTCAGGATGACTGGGCAAGCTGGCCCGGACACTGCCTGTCTGAAATACTCTCCAAAAAAGCTCTTATACTCTGGTCTCAGGGCCGGCCAATCTCCAGCACCATCTCACGAGAGAGAAGACAGACGCAGACTCCATTGACTGCAGCAGCTAGAAAACATATCTGAAACGTATCCTTTCCCACCTCAGACCCCTGCGCGTTGGGGTTGGAGACCCCGTGTTGTTTTTGTCATCCTCCTGTGACAGGTCGTTCCGTCGGTTGAGTCACCGAGGCCAGGTGCTGTTTTCCTGATGCATGTGGTCTCTGCTCTGTAGCGCCGTGCGTTTGGGACAGCTGTCGTGTTGTGACCCCAGGAAGGGCTGTGGCGATGGGCTTGCCCCTGGCCTTCTGCTCATGTCTTACCAGTCTCCTGGGATCCTACACATTGGCTTTGACCTCATCCATCACAGCCTCCCTCCAGGGTATTGTTCCAGCCCTTGAACACAAATACTCTGCATCCTTTTCCACGTCCAAGCCGACCTGGAATGACCTCGTGGGCGAGGGCGACCGACTGAAAACCTTTTCAAGTCATTTCCCTTTGAGGGTGAACCAAAGACCGCTCTCTCTCCCTCCACCCGAGGCAGAGGTCCTAGCGCTGGGTCTGGAACCAGCCCTGTGTGCCCCAGAGAGGGGGCGTGGCCTCTCAGTGGGGGATGGGCTAGCCCAGGTGTGGCAGACCTGCCATGTGGTTCCAGCAAATGAGTTCATAATGGGGAGAGCAGCATGGTGCCACTCAGCAATATGGCTGAACATACGGTGTTCTGTCAGCAGAGATGATGGAGCCATCTCCACAGGGTCATGGTCCGTCCTACACCCACAGAAGCGTCTCGTTTCTGATGGAGATGGAGTGGGCCTGTTGTAAACCGATAGGGCTTGGCTTCAGTGAGGGGTTTAGGGTGAGTAAGGCTTTTGTTAAACGTGTCTTTATGGTCAGCATGGGTATCGAGAGCATGTTGACAGGCCAGGCTGAGCACACAGACTGTGAGGCTTGCCAAGCAGAAGATGGTGGCCAGTGATTTGGTGGGGGATCGTGTGTGTGTGTGTGTAGAGGGGGTCTGGGGGTCTGGGATGACTCAGGGTAAATCTGTGATTGGCGACAGGGGTATGAGGTTAATGTAGCGGAACCCCTTCGCCCCGTATCCCCCTCTGGCGTGCCCCCCCCCCCCCACACACACACACAGCTCCCAGTGGCTCGGTGGACCCAGGGGGGATTCTGAGTGACAGATGGGAAAAGAGTTTGGATTGGTCTGTGCTGAGGAATGGTGTAGGGTGTTTTAGCACGGGCAGCCAATGGGATGACCCTGCTACTCTGTGCTGCGCAAGCTGCCGGCTGGAGCGGTGTGGAGGCAGAGCGAGTGAGGGAGAGATGAAGTCTGAGACTGAACGCATGTTATCTCAGAAAGGAAGAGAGGACTAGACTCCCTGCCGGCCTGTTTGCCTGGCTGTCTGACGGTGCTTGTAGTGGAATAGTCCAAAATATGAGACTGGGAAGTTCATCTGGTGAGATCTATATTATCTGACTGCCTCGGATATTTGTGTGTAAGACAGTAATTCGTTCAGCTGTCTGCCACATGCTGAGGTTGTTAACAAAGTTGTTCTTGGTGGACGATCAGCAGTTCAAACTGCTGATGGATGTATGATTGTTTTGCAGTTATGATTTGCGAGCAGATGTATGTGGGATTCTTGGAAGTAAATATGTTTGAACGTTCTAGTGGGAATCTGGGATGGTCATTGAGTATATTTCTGGGAGGACAAAATTTAACTTTTTGTACAATTTATTTTAAGTCGCTCTCTTTCTGTCTCCTTTACTGTCAGTCGTACAAACACATTGGCAATAACGTTTTTGGACTATTATTATCCGTTTTTCTAATGTCTTCCCCTTCTCTCTCTTTTTTTTCTCTCTCTCTCCACTTTGCTCTCTCTCTCTCTCTGTCTCTCCCCCCCCCCCCCCAGACAGGTCCTCAGCTGTGATCGCCGTGCTGCTGTGAGCGAGTGTCCTGGCAGGAAGTGGTCCTCCCTCCGTCCCTCCGTCCGACCCTCCTTCCGCTCCTGCTGGTGTGCGGGGCAGCATGCTGCTGCAGAGTGTCTGCTGGCTGGTGCTGCTCTCCTGGGGCCTGGCCCCCGCAGGCGGCTCCACCTTCACCACCAGGGCCCAGAGCCTGAGGGGACGCATCCAGAGGGACCGCAGGAACATCCGGCCCAACATCATCCTCATCATGACCGACGACCAAGACGTGGAGCTGGGTAAGAGGCTTGTCACCCTGCATGTGTGGAGGTCGGAGAGGAGGCTGCTGCTAGCCACCCTGGGCCTGGGGACCACCTCCACACTCTGGCTGTCTCACTCTGTTTTTCCCATCTGCCTCTGTCCTCTTTCTGTCCTTTCAGTCTTTCCGTCTCATTCTGCATCTCTTCCTATTGCTTACTTAACTCTCCCTGCCCCCCCCCCCCAACTCCTCCGCTCTCCCTCCCCCCTTTTTCCCCCTCTCACCCGTCTCCCCTCCAGGGAGCTTGTGGTTATATGCTGTAAGATTTAAAAATGTATTGTGTGGACCTCCATGAAATATTCAACTGGGAACATAAGCACAAACAGCGCGGCCATCTGGCTGAAGGCTCCAGAGTTCATGTTTACCGTATGCATTATGGATAATGATTACTGTGCTGTCTCCAGGGACGAGATGAGGAAAGCTGAAATCATCCTATCTGAATGTGTAGGGTTTATCCAAACAAAGATTGAATTTTTGCAATCCTTTTATTGGTGATGGCATTTCTGTATTTTACAGCAGAGTTACCGCAGCATGAAAATGGAAATTCAAAACAGATCAGTGAAACTTCTCCTCTCCTCTACTCCGCTCTCCCTCTCCCTCCGCTCTCCTCAGGTTCTCTGCAGGTGATGAACAAGACTCGGAAGATCATGGAGGACGGGGGCACCTCCTTCACCAACGCCTTTGTGACCACGCCCATGTGCTGCCCGTCGCGCTCCTCCATGCTGACGGGGAAGTACGTGCACAACCACAACACCTACACCAACAATGAGAACTGCTCCTCCCCCTCCTGGCAGGCCCAGCACGAGCCGCGCTCCTTCGCCGTCTACCTCAACAACACAGGCTACCGGACAGGTCAGTGGTTCACACAAGGGCACACGCACTCCCTTTCCAGAACTTTCTACACAGGCAACCATTCAACCACTATTTTTTTTTGTGGACGCCAGTGTAACGTCGTCCAATAAACACGAGCCTACAGCGGTCTCCCTGTCCTCTCCTCCCCCCACATGCACCCGTATCTCACCCCCTGAGGGTCCCTCTCCCTGCCAAGGGTCAGTCAGTCAGCCACGACGCATCCCAAATGGCCAGTTGGCTCGTTCATCGACCTGTTCCCTCCTCTCACTCGGAGCACATTCTTACTGGAAATGTATAGCCTGCTTACCTCTCTGCCTGCCTGCCTGCGTTGAGTGAGAAATGCAAACATGGCATGGGTGCCAGGCCCCTGTCATGGCAGTCGGCTGGTGTCTGTGTGAGTGATGGGCAGGCACTCGACTGGGCAGCTCGACGGGTCCTGTGGGCAGCGACACGGCCCGCGGTTTCCAGCCGATACGTTAGTCTACAATTAGACCTCTCCGCGAACAGCTGGCACGACGCCCAGGCTCGAGGGAAGATGTTTAGCCAGGCTCAGGCAGAAAAACAGAAACACACACATGCAAAAAACGACAGATTGCACGCAAACACACACACACTCACATGCTAAAGTAAACAGATATTAACAGGTACGCTCGAGAGTTTGGGAACCGGGTTGGAGAGGGGGCAGCCAGCTCTGACAGTGGACAGAAATGCGTCGATATCCGTCAGGATGCTCCACAGCACTGATTCCAACCCCTCTCTCTCTCTCTCTCTCTCTCTCTCTCTTCCCTCACCTCCTCCTCTCCCGCCGCTGTCCTCCTGCGCAGGGTTCTTCGGGAAGTACCTCAACGAGTACAACGGCAGCTACATCCCGCCTGGGTGGCGCGAGTGGGTGGGGCTGATCAAAAATTCCCGCTTCTATAATTACACCGTGTGTCGGAACGGCTACAAGGAGAAGCACGGCGCAGAATACGCCAAGGTATGTGCCCGCCGCCGGGGTGTTCCCCCATGCCAGCCTCCAGGTAGAAGACGGGGGTCGTTAACCCCAATCATCCATTTGTTTTCCATTTATGACCAAATGTGAGGTGCTCGTCTGGCTAATTGCAGGTCTGGTCTGTTAACGTGGGGGGGATGCAGACGAACAGGCATGCTGGGGTAAATCAAAGGGCAAGTGTTGAGTTGAGGTGGCGTCTCGCGTGCCGCCACAGCCGCTCATTATTGTCACGTGGCCCACGTCCCCCCCCCCGGGAGAACCGTGTTGTTTCTGGAAATTACCACCCTGAGTTGCTCTCTCATTCACTGGGACTTGAGTCTTGTCTCTACTGTATGTCCAGGTCTGTCTCTCCCCGTGCCCTATCTCTCTCTCTCTCTCTCTCTCTCTCTCTCTCTCTCTCTCTCTCTCTCTCTCTCTCTCTCTCTCTCTCTCTCTCTCTCTCTCTCTCTCTCTCTCTCTCTCTCTCTCTCTCTCTCTCTCTCTCTCTCTCTCTCTCTCTCTCTCTCTCTCTCTCTCTCTCTCTCTCTCTCTCTCTCTCTCTCTCTCTCTCTCTCTCTCTCTATACCCCTCTCTCTCAAGGGGTTATGGAAGGGTTGTGTGTTACACATAGATGAGAGATAAAGGACGGGGAAATCATTTTCCCATCCTCTTGGGAAAACTGGGTCTGACTGGCCTGCATGGTGGATTTGAGGAGTAGAGCTTTGCATGGCAGTAGGCGCCCATCTCCCCCCTGTGTTTTCTCACCAGCTGTCAGGCCAGCCTTGTTTTCCTAGTCCAGGTCCTTGCCAATGTCCTCCCAGGCAGCCTAGTGCTGGGGGAATGAGGAATGTGAGCAGGGGTTTTTATGGTTTGGGCACATGTGGACCCTGGCCGGCCTGAAGGATGGGTGAAAAAATGTTTGGACTGATACTAGGATGCCAAATGACTTGCTTGTTGGGTCAGGAAGGTGTAAAGTTACCCACACAAGCTGAGGCCGAGGTGTTTACGAGCCCAACTCCGGTGAGCACGAGGTGGTTTCAGACCCTGGAAACCATGGTAGTTCCACGCCAGCTAGGCCCTGTTATCTAGCATGTCCACCTGCCTGAGTTCAGTCACTGTGGGCCACCGAGGCCGGAGGTGAGAAATGGAGAACCCTTCACAGTTCTCTCTCCAAGGCCAGGACAGACACGGCCACTCAGTGAGGCATGGCAACCAATGACCTCACTCATCTGACTACCGACTGAGGTCAGGGTTCACACCATGGGGTGGTGAGTAAGATTATGATGCACACGCCCAAGCATTTCTCTCCCTCCCTCCTCACAGTCCTCCCAGACAGACCATTTGGCCTCGCAATGGGCCAGTTGGCTGACATCTCCAGGACGGCCGCGAAGGCCAAACGTGGTAATATCCATTCACTTCACTGCTGACCTAAATGACCGGCGGTCATAGCAGTTTTTCCAACCTCGCCACAACGGTTACCTTCAGCTGACCTGACCCGACCGTGAGGGGAACTGAGAAAGGCCTTCCAGCTGGGAGGGTGAGGGAGAACCAGGGTGGTGAGTCTGGCTGAGCCGGTTCATGTGCGTGCAATCCCCAGCCTTGCACTGCCGCCAGGTCTTTAAAGTCAGCCATATAAAACTATTCATAGGGCCAACATGAATCAGCCTTTACTGGCACACGCGTGACATTTGGTGGGGAAATCTCACTCGCCAACCTCTCGTTTGAGAGGATCATGCTGCCTAGCGACTGCCGGTGTGCATGAGAGGGTGCAGGTACTGGGAAGCTAGAATGTTGACTCTTGGCACCAGATGTGGAGATACAAGGGAAAGGCCCGTTATTAAAGACTCCGCTTCCCATAAACCATTCTTCTAGTACATGAAAGCCAATGGGATTTCCTGATTGGACTAAACTCTCCAAATATTAAACACACAGGGGGGGAAGCAGCCTGGTGTTAAAGCCAGTAGAGCTATTTGTTCAAATGGCTTATAGTTCCACCTAGATGAAGTGTTCTGTCTTTCCATTCTAGGACTACTTTACGGACCTCATCACCAACGACAGCATCAACTTCTTCCGTATGTCCAAGCGGATGTACCCTCACAGGCCGGTCATGATGGTCATCAGCCACGCCGCGCCACACGGCCCGGAAGATTCCGCTCCACAGTACTCGGAACACTTCCCCAACGCATCACAACACATGTAAGTCTCTCTCACACGCACACGCGCGCACACCCACACTCTGCACATGCCTGGACACGTTCACACACAAATGTATAAATAGTCACGCACAGCCATTCACAGACCCTGTCTGGCAACCTTTTTAGTTGTAGCTGGGATTTTTTCACACTCAAAAACTGAAGGGCTTGTTTTGATTTATGCGATTTTGACAGACATTTCAGTCTACAAACTCTTAAAACGATATTGCAGTTTTCATAGCCCTCATCGCTAGTGATGATAGGTTAGCGAGGCGGCTTCTCCTCACATGACTCAGCAACCGTGAAATCAAAATGATTTATCATCTCAGAATAGCTGGGGCACATACCAGGGCAGGAGTTGGGGATGGGAGCTTTATGGAGCGTTGCTGTCATGCCAAGGCCGCGGTGGCCTCCCAGATCCATCACCACCGAGCCGTGGCAGTGCTCCTATCCCACAGGCTGCTCCATGGCAACACGCCCTGCCACCCCGCAGCCCTCCGCTCGCCTCCCAGCCCTCCGCTCGCCTCCCAGGGTTCCCCGGGGCACCGGACTGGGAGACGCAGAGAGTCAGAGAGTGAGGTCCAGGCTGCATGCCTGTTCTCTCGCTCTCTGTCTCTCTCTGTCTCTCTCTCTCTTTCTCTCTCTCTCTGTGTGTCTCGCTCCCTTTCCTTGTCACTCAGTCTTTTCCTTTCTCTGACTCTCTGCGTCTCCCAGTCTCCCTGCCTCCCTCCTATGTAATTCAGGGAGGACTTCCTGACCCTGCTCATATCAATCAATGCGCTCTCCCTGCAGCTCCTGGGATGTGAGGAATGCATTGTGCGCTCTGGAACACCCTTTGTGACATTATTAATTTATTTTTAGCGCAAGCCTCCGGACAGAGTGCTTGAGGCCCCCGGGTGGCTTGGAGGTTGCTGCGGTGACAGGCGTGTTGATGCTCTGTGTGAATTATGGGATGTTATAGAGCGATTGCCAGGATGGAGGGACAAGTCATTGGAATGGAAGACATGGTGCCCCTGACATGACAACAGTTCTTCAGCTAGTTAAACACCAAACCCTCCTCTTTGTGGAAGGAGAAACAATGCCGATCTGATGCCATTCACGACTTGTTTACGATGGCAGCGTAGCTTAGCGAGTTTTTCCACAAAGTTGGTCACTAGCTAAGCCCTGCTTGACGTCAGGTCACGAAGCCTTGTCAGCTTTGCTTTGCTAGCTTAGCTGTGTTAGCTCTAACGCCCCTCGACTCCTCGACCTCCAAGCCGGGTTAGCAGCGCCACAGCTAATGTGTAATGCATGTGGACTGGAAGAGGCTGCACGGCAGTCACGTGGTGGAGCGCGCTCGTAAATCACACAGGCGTGTAGCGTTCTGAAGGCAGCAATAGCAGGGGAGGGTTTGATGCTAATGTCATTAACATTCCGAGGTATCTCTCTCTGGGGAAGACAGAGAAATATGCCACCTCCACTTTGGGGATATTTTGTAAGTACCTCTTACTTGCAGTGGCGGTTTCTTTTTAGTACTCACCACTGTGTTGAGCCTCAACAGTTGAGGTTGAAGACAAAACTGAACACTTAGCTTGAGGGGGCAAATAACCTGAAGCTAAGGTTGTTAACCCCACCTCTGCCCTCTCCTGAGCTGAGCATGACTGCACCCAGGTGACTGTGTGTAGGAGTCGTTCTGACCTGAACACAGGGCTTGGAGAGAACTAATCCCAGGATAACACAGGTAACTCTGCCTGACAGGTGTCAGGTGTGACCCCCCCCCCCCCTCTTATATGGACTGGCTTCATTCCTCTGACCCCCACATTCCTGGGCTCCATGAGCCCGGCCTCCCCATACTCCAGCTCTCAGTGGCCCGGTGCCCAGAGACAAGTCCCTTTGTGGGGCTTATTAGACCGCCTGGATGGCTGGGTTAAGAGTTCACCACCAACACAAAGGAAGCCTGAGGAGGAGACGGCAGGAGGCCGACCACTCTATCTGAGCACAGCCGCTCCCAGAGCCTCTCTTCATTAAGGCCCTCAGACCAGAGGGGCTGCACTGTACAGGGTTAGGACCGGGCCAGGGACACGAGGACAGGGGAGGTGCAGCAAAGATAACCACATAACCAACTCTCCCTTACATCATTTGTACGGTTGACAAGTAAAGTGTTCACAGGAGGATGTTGTGTCCCGAGGTGAGAACATTAGGGAACCGTTCTAAATAACATGGAGAAGATGTCCTTTGGAACAGCCCTGCACACCCCAGACCACACACCATAGACAGACTAAATAATACGCAGTGTCCCCAGGAACACAACCACAGCAGATGGGTGAAGAAAAAACACAACACTCTCTGTCTCTGCAGTCGGTCTCTCTCTGTTTACCCAGCATTCTTAGTCCCCCACCTTAAATGACCATTACTAAATGAGTTTTCGGTCCAGGGGTTGTTGCAAACTTGACTTTGGGGCCTAATATTTATCCAAGCATGTGCCAACCCTCAAATGACTCCGCTTTGCCAAGAGAGGGCAGGACTGTGAGACTCTCGTCTCGCTGTGAGAGGAGAGAGAGGAGAGAGAGGGTACAGGGGAGGAAGAGGGAGTGAGGGAGAGGTGTGGAAAAACAGCCAGCACACCACAGCGAAGCATTAGGACATTTCCCTGAGCAAACAGGCCTGTTATTGATGCTTGTCAAACACAGCAGACAGCAGGTTAGTCCACAGACACCTGCTGCTACTGCTCTGAGAAATGGCAGACAGGTGCCTACTGAAACATAAAATGGCCTCTTTATAGATACTTGGAGGGTGATAGTTATACCTCTAGCCTATTGGACAATGTCACACCTATGCTCACTACTGTGTATCAATACATTAGTATGTGTATATAGAGTGGGTACTGTAAAAATATGAAGCCTTTGTAGAAGCCTTGTAGACGGGTCTCATTCCCACAACGAGGTTCTATGTTCTCCCTGGATGTTGAAACTGTTTCTGTGTGTGTCTTCCTCTGCCCAGAACCCCAAGTTACAACTATGCACCAAACATGGACAAACACTGGATCATGCAGTACACAGGCCCCATGAGGCCTATCCACATGGAGTTCACCAACTTCCTCCACAGGAAGAGGCTGCAGACCCTCATGTCTGTAGACGACTCGGTACAGAAGGTAAGGGAATCCCTTTCCTCCCTCCCTGCTCATTCATCAGTTCTCAATATACATCCTCACTTCCTCCTGGTCACAATGTGAAGTCTGTGTGTTTCTGCTGTTGCTGGGTGCTGGTGGGGAACCAGAAGGGTTTGTCTCTTTTCTGCTCGCTCTCGCTCCTTACTCCCTCTGGCTCTCTCCATCCATCTCTCTCTCTCTCTCTCTCTCTCTCCATCTCTCTCTCTCTCTCTCTCTCTTTTGCTCTCGCTCTCTCGCGCTCTCTCTCTGTCTCTCTCTGCCTCTCTCTCTTTCTCTTCATCTCTCTCTCTCACCATCTCTCTTTATCTCGCCCAGGTTTATGACATGTTAGTGGAGAGTGGTGAGCTGGACAACACCTACGTTATTTACACTGCTGACCACGGCTACCACATTGGTCAGTTTGGCCTGGTGAAGGGGAAGTCCATGCCCTACGACTTTGACATCCGAGTCCCGTTCTTCCTCAGAGGACCCAACGTGGAGCCAGCTGCAGTGTAAGACTGACGGACTTTTAAAACCAGATTAAAGCTTGAGAAAATCATGGTCCTACAGCAGCTGTAATGTGGGGTCATACTCCACACGCTCTAGACCTTACAGTTCGAGGGTGACCCATCAACTGTCGGTCTCTTCACAGGAACCCTCACCTGGTGCTCAACATTGACCTGGCCCCCACGATCCTGCACATCGCCGGGCTGGACACCCCCCCTGACATGGACGGCAAGTCCATCCTCAAGCTGCTGGAGCAGGAAAAGACCGGAAACAGGTCAGTCTGGAACCACCACCCGGTGACCTTCACTAGAACCTGGATTAGTCCTAACACCTGAGGTTAGACATTTATATGAGCCCACACAGGTCTCCACACTGGGATAAGGATGCCATTATACCCTGTATTCATTAGTCTCAAATACAAACCATTCTCTCAGCCACATATGGGATTTATCCATTCTAATCCTTTAATACCACCATTTCTGGTTTCTACTTCATTCTTAACACATTTTGGTCCTTACTTAAGTCCACAAAGCCATAAGACGACTATAATCAAGTTGCGTAAGGCTGTCTGGATGAAAGCCCACATAGCTGCTGGTGACTGCGCTAGCGACTCATCTGACTTCTATGAACAATCTGCATTCTGTTTTCCCAGATTCAAACCCAACCGGAAACCCAAAGTCTGGAGGGACACATTCCTGGTGGAGAGAGGGTAAACTGATGCTCTTTATTCCTAAACTGACACACACACACACACACACAGCAGTGCAGAAATCTGACATGCTAATACTACATTTTGTTGAACCCCAAATTTGCAGTGGACGATGTCTGTTCATCCCTGTGGTTCCCCTACGCTTCTCACCAGTGATTTGTCTGGTTATCCAAGTATCCAGACCGCAGTAGTGCTGGAAGCAGCGGAAGACAGATGGAAATATCTCTCTTCCGCACAGTTGTTTGGTCTATGTGTGTTAAGCTACATAAGACTGGCACATTGGAAGAGTTCACACAAGAGGCGTTGACACAAGTTTAAAGGGAATTTTTTTTTTTTTTTTTTTTTTGCAAATCCGCTCAAGGAAAAGAAAACAGAACACGTCCTTTGTCTTCTTTGGCTATCATTTTCAACACGCCTTCGAGACGCTAATGTAGCCTTGGCCCGCTGTCCTCGCCCTGCCGGAGACATCCGGATCCATTACAGTAACACAGTGGAGCTAGACACACACTAAATAAACACAGGCTGCCCAATCCCAGAGTGATGTTACCTGATGGATGGCAGGAAGACTAACTCGATACACACAGGGTGGCAGGGAGAGTGTGTGGTGTGTGTGTGTGTGTGTGTTCTTAAAACGTTTGTGTGTTTGCAGAGCAGTCATGGGAAGGACCTGCAAGTTTTCACTCGATTTTGTTCAACAGTGTACTACCGACATGTAAAACCCTCACACATGCAGGCTTACACACAGGATGTACTGTACAGAAACGCACATGCATGAACTCACAAGCCCTAGAGGTTTAGTATGTGTATTATGAGAACATGATAAGGTGTGTTTTTGCATGGCTCAATGTACTTAGCTGATGCTAAAACCAGAGGTGCACTACAGGAAACCTAACAGCCCATAATCCCAGTGCAGAGAGAAAGGGAGAGAGAGGGAGAGAGGGAGGGAGGGCATGAGAGAGATGGGGAGAGGGAGGGAGGGAGAGAGAGGGAGAGAGAGACGGAGGGCATGAGAGAGATGGGGAGAGGGAGGGAGAGAGAGAGGGAGGGAGATGGAGGGAGAGAGGGAGGGCATGAGAGAGATGGGGAGAGGGAGGGAGAGAGAGAGGGAGGGAGATGGAGGGAGAGAGAGAGGGAGAGGGAGAGGGAGAGGGAGAGGGAAGGTGAGTACAGCAGTGTGAACATTCCACCTGTCACTCAAGTGTTTAGTTGGGCTGTGTTCGCTTGCAACAGCATCTCATGTAGCAGAACGACCCAAACACAACATCCTCCATCTTTCTTCCTGCTTTTCAACTGTTTAGTTGGTGGGCGCAGGCTGCTCAAGACCAGCCCTCCCTCCCTCCCTGCGTGCGCGTGTGTGTGTGTGTGTGCTAGTGTGTTTGAGAAGGACAAATTATCAGCCAATGTGAAAAATGTAATAGTGTGACCTCTGACTTTTCGAGATTTAGCTGTTAATCCAGCCCTCCATTAATCCTGAGTGTTTATGAAGGCCGTCGTCCGGGCCTCCATTATCTAAGGGCTGAGATTAGCCTACCAGGAACCACTCTGAGATTCTCAGAGACCGAGAGTCAGCAGGCCAGGCAACCAGACTCACACTGTAGCTACAGCGCGTTCATCTCTCCCCTTTTAACATCCACCAGTAATCTGTTTCCCTCGTCCACTCCCGGAGCTGTTCCAGCGCGACACCAAGGGAGTACAGAACATGCAGCCCCTGAGTCTGTTTGCCGGGGCGAATTCCCAAACGACCACATTGAGTGCGGTTACATTGGATAAACAACAAAGGAGAGAATAGCAAAGATAAACACGGGCAGCTGTCAGCTGTCTGAACTCCATCAGTCATAGCCCGGTAGAAGGGCGACAGGCTGAGGTGTAAAATAACTGTCTGCTTTCAGACATGACAGCAGACAGACAGGTCTCTCTGGAGGGGACAGGTTGTACTTTGTCGTTGTTGTCGTCGTTCTGTCTGTGCGTCCTGGCTGCCAGGCGGGGTTGGCATGGGGATTGGCAGGGCCTGGCAGAGCTGAGGGTGAGCCTGGTGCCAAGGGGAGGTCAAACAGCTTGGCCCCGAGTAGAGCGGTGGTGTGAGGCTGAACTGGGCTCTCTGCCCAAGCCTCCCCTGGCTGGCTCTCAGACTTAGACATAGCATAGCACAGCGTAGCATTTCAATGCGAAAGTGTGAATGGCATAGCATAGCATAGCCACCCGCTAGCTCACACCAAAGGAGACAACCTGCTGCCATAACCAATATAATGCCACATCATAAATGGGCAACAGAAATAGACTATGTCAAATCATACATTACATTTATTAGCTTGGCAGTACATCAATTATAGTTGCATTGCTTATCTTTTACAGTTGGTGTGTTTCTCACGGGTTGTGTCTGTCTGGTTCGTTTGCAGTAAGATTGTGAGGAAGAAGGACGATGCAGCTGTGGCCACCCAGCACACCAACAGCCTGCCCAAGTACAAGAAGGTCCAGGAGGTGTGTCAGCAGCCGGAGGTCCAGACGCCATGTGAGCAGCCTGGACAGGTAGACCACTGGCAACACACACACACACGCACTCCACACACTCCACACACACACTCCACGCACACACACACACTCCACACACACACTCCACGCACACAAACATACACAAACACACTCTCCACGCACACACACACACACTCCACACACACACTCCACGCACACAAACATACACAAACACACTCTCCACACACAAATTCCACATGCAGTATTAAATGGTGTGTTGGTCATGACTACTTTTGGAAGACATTGTGTGTTTGTACAGACTAATCTTGGTCAATATTGTGTGTGTGTGTGTGTACAACATTAGTCCTACAAACATTATTTCGTACTGCATGTGGAATTCACATGTGTATGTGGTACTTTGTCCTCATCACTTTAATATGTTGTAAAGGAAAGGCAGTTGCCCACAGATCTAACTAGTTGGATTTCCTCTGTCCGTTCCAGAGGTGTAAGCAGCCTTGGCTGGAGTGCAGTCTGCAGCTGACGTAGCACTTGTCTACTGAAACATAAGTCAAACGGCCATTTACGGCAATCGGCTCCGTAATTGGACATTTTTGCACCGTTGGAGCAGAGGGACTTATTTGCCCTGGGTTTCCCTTTCATCTGCGCCCATTATAGAATTGGCAGCCCCTGTTAGGCTAGCATTAGTGGCTATATGACCATGAAGCAGGCAGACCTGAACAATACAAATTGTTACAATTTTCAGGTAGCTTAAAAAGGCAGACAGGGTTTCTGAGGGCTTGCTAATGTGAACCAGATCCCTTTTATGGCCAAAGTAAGTGTGCGCATGTAACACTCAATAATTTATTACAGGACAGCAGCAAAGGACCAAGGTGTGTGTGTGTGTGTGTGTGTGTGTGTGTGTGTGTGTGTGTGTGTGTGTGTGTGTGTGTGTGTGTGTGTGTGTGTGTGTGTGTGTGTGTGTGTGTGTGTGTGTGTGGGTGTGGGTGTGGGTGTGGGTGTGGGTGTGGGTGTGGGTGTGGGTGTGAGATGGTGAGAGAGAAAGAGGTTTGATTCACCCTAGCCTCCTGGTGACTGGCCTGTGCCCTTCACAATAGGATATACACTGAAGAGGAGAGTAGCTACAAGACTTGACAGCTGGCCACCATGACACACTAGCACACACACACCCACCCACACACAGAAGTCAGGAATGTAATGTGTTTATATGCACACCTGTCCACTGCAGGCTGAAACCTTGACTTGGGGAGCTCCACTGCTCAAGGGCTTCAAAAACCAAACCCACACAGAAAATGTACAAGGGACTGCTTTAAACCTGAGAATGCCACGACGAGAAGCAAATACAGTGATGGAAAATATATATACGTGCGTCTGTTTGGCAGGCCAATGTCTACCCTGGACACCAGTTACAAAACTAGGGCCCTTGTTCCTAAGACGTGAGAAGCTGGTGAATCTTTGTTGTTTTTGTCTGTATTGGTCTTTCAGTACGGCCATGCGGTCCTAGCATGTTGTTTTAAACACAGCTCAGCTCACCAGGGACAAATAGAATATATTCTCTTGTGTTTTGGGGCCTGGAGTGGATGACATTCAAAGTGAGTTGTAGCAGTTTGGGTCTGTCACTAGCCATTCGTGTCTCAACATGCAGGGAAGCCCTTTCTCTCTCATTCCCATCTCTCTTTCTGCTGTCTGCACTGTTGGGACTGGAATGTGACTGAAAAGTCCTAAAAGCAGTGTGTGTACGTGTGTGTGTGTGCGTGCATTTCCCTGAGTTGTCGTACGAACCGTCTCTGTTCCTCTGTATCTATTTTTCTGTCTCTTTCTCTCCACACAGCATATCTCTCTCTCAAACTCTGTTGCTAACTCTCGCTCTCATATAATATAACATTGCTGTCAGGCCCATAAGCTGTTCATTAGTGTGCTTAAGAGCTCCACAGGAAACCTGATCTGGCCCATAGCCGTCTGTGTGGAGCTTCTTTCCCACACTCACCAGAGAAGGTCTGCTCTTGCTCCCTTCAAGCCTGGCCAAATTAACGCGTCACTTAGCATGATTAGCTTCTACTCTTTCTGTTTGGCCTGAATGACACTTTGCGGATACGCACTTACAAGATTACACTGGTGACTACACAGGCGTCAGACGCACTGCTGGGACGCCCAGAGAGACAAAGAGTGGGCTTCTCTGTGTTTACAGACACGGATCCACTTCATCTCATGTGGTACCTCTGGTTAGTCTCTCCTCTCTTTTATTTCCCAGTGGTTCTGGTGTGGGTGTCTGGTTGGCTGGCTGGCTTGTCAAAAGCCCTCCAGTTAGGCTTGTGTGGAAGATCGTGCAGGAGGCTTGTGTGGGAGACTTGTGTTTTTCTTCTCTTTATAATCCCACTTTCAATTTCCCGTCAGTGAAGTCTGCCTTGCTATGCCCAAGTGTTGCCTGATGGATTACCCTCAAGATCAAAGTCAAGAACACTCAATGACGCACATGAACAATGTCCCCGATGCATGTGGGTGTTAGTGTCCATGGTGTGACTAAATAACAATGAAATAAACATGTCTCTGTTGGGCGTGTTTTTCTGTGGACAGAAGTGGCACTGTGTCGAGGAGATCACTGGGAAGTGGCGTATCCAGAAGTGCAAGGGCGGGCTGAAGGAGGGCACCAGGAAGAGGGCCCGGAGTCTGAGGGCCCGGGGCGTGAGGGCCCGGGGATATGACCGGGAGAGGGACTGCCAATGCGGGGACGGCCTCTTCAAACCCCCCAGGCCCGACCGCCGATCCCATCGCCAGTTCCCGCCCTCCTCAGGCCAACGTGAGTAGAGCGAGAGAGCGACTGAGAGAGCGACTGGGAGAGCGACTGAGAGAGCGACTGAGAGAGCGACTGAGAGAGCGACTGAGAGAGCAACTGGGAGAGAGAGACACTCAAGGGGTGGGTCCTGAGTAACAGCAGGGACTGCTCAGTCCAGGCTGGGTGGGGTTGAAGAGAGGCATCTGAGCTATAAGGGGGATGGATGTTGGTTTCAAGGAGGACTGCTAACCAGGGGTTAGCTTTGCTTCTCCGTGGAGAAACCCAGGTGTTGAAGGGCATGGCTGTGGAGCGTTCTGGTGCCATGGCCTCATTATAGACCCATCATGCTGAATGATGGCCTTGGTGTCTGGGTCTGCCCGAGCTAAGCCATGCTTCTCTGGTCAGGATTACAGCAGCTCTCAGGAGAGACAGATGCAAGGCATAAATGACCACGGAATGAGGTCCTGACATTTGCTCTTTGGACAGTGTCCAATTCATTGTAGAGGATGAGGTGAGGCGGTGTTGCCAGCTATGGGTGATGTGACTCCATCTAGTGGATGAAATGATAACTGCAGCTAGACCTCTGCTCACGTTTGTCCCACAATGCTCTGTTTCCTGATGTGCCAGGCTTCAGACCTCGCTTCGTCCACACCCGGCCCACCAGGTCCTTGTCTGTGGAGTTTGAGGGTCAAATCTACGACGTCGACCTCCAGGCGGACGACCAGTCGGCTGTCCAGAGACGTGTCATCAGAAAGCGCCACTACGAGCCGGAGGACCCCGAGTTTAACCTGGAGTCGGATGACGGCTCTGAGGAAATGCTGGCGGATGACACGAACGCCGTGGGATACCTCAACTCTCTCAAAGTCACCCACAAGTAAGTCATGTGGCCCCACTCTGGCCCCTCGCCCTAGACCCCATTACACCCAACATGAACCCAGTAACCCAAGATCTGCTGTAGGACCAAGAAGTCTCTCAGGCATATTATCCTGACTGCCTATACCTTCTCATTTGGGCTCATTGGAAAAACATAAGTGGGTTTTGCCTTCGTAAAGAGATGTCTGTAAAACATGAAGCCCGCCTCTCCCTCCAGATGCTACATCTTGATGAATGACACGGTGCACTGTGAGAGAGAGATCTACCAGTCCTCCCGAGCCTGGAAAGATCACAAGAGCTATGTCGACCAGGAAGTGAGTGTCTCTCTCTCTCTCTCTTTATCTGTCTGCTTTACCTCTCTTCTCCCTCCCACAAGGCTTTCCATTTCAGCCCCCTCTCTTTCATCCTCCCAGTGTAAACGAGTGTCTGAAAGGAATGAATTACAAAGTAGCGGGGTAGAGGAAGTTTATAGATGTTTGGGGAGAGCGCCATAGTCGGAAGAAATATTCCACGTTCGGAGGAAAATAATCTGCTGAATGTCCGCCCGCTGACTAGCTGTGTTCTCCGTCACAGATCGAAGCTCTCCAGGACAAGATTAAGAACCTGCGTGAGGTGAGAGGTCACCTGAAGAGGAGGAGACCAGATGAGTGTGACTGTGGGAAGAAGAGGTGAGGGTCCACACAAACGACCGCTGAACTCAACACCAAGTTAGCAAGCCAAGCCTCCTTCGCAGATGTTTACGTTACATCTCAAGGTCCATGCAGTAATCACTGTTATTGCTACGCTATCCTAACAGAAAAAAAAAGAAAAAAAAACTGCGTGTGCTCTCGTCATGACTACGCCCAGGTTCACTTGTGAGGGAGTGTGCTGTGCCTCTCTTCTTCTGTGAGGGAGCCGGTGTGTTTAGCGCTCTTCTTCTGTCTGTTAAAAGCAGCTACTATAGCAAAGGAGAGAGGGAGAAAGCAGAGAGGGTGAAGAACAAGAATGACCAGCTCCACCCCTTTAAGTGAGTTGTCGCTCCCTTTAAGTGCAGGTTTGCCACTCTCGTCCTTTCCTTGTTGACCTGATTAACCCTGACCCCTGCCATGTGCCAAGCCCAAGTCAGACTGACTTGAAGAGTACGTTTTGCTTTCATTTTGACGTGGCTAATACCAGGCAGACTGTTTGACGGTGTACAGTTTGTCATAGCTGTAGTTAAGAGCTGTGTGTGTAGTCTTGTTGCCGTGTGTGCATGGTGCGTCTGCATGCCTGTTTGAACTGCAGGATGTTGGGAATGTCATCCATGTAACTGGCCCTGATCAGACCAGTCTGTCGACCTCTGTGCGCGTGACAAGGGCAGCATGCGTGTGTGTTGTGTTGTGATGTGTTAACGGAACCTCAGAGGATTGTTTTGGTGATTGGAGGGCGCCAGCGTTTGTTGAAAGAGAGATGTCCTTCAGAGACACAGTGGGTGTCTCTGTGTTGCGATTGGGTTGAAATGCCAATAAGCAAACATACATGGTCAGGCATTGAACTGTGTGTGTGTCTGAGTCTGGAAATGATTGTCCAGGCTACATGGAGAGGATCCTGTGACTCAGACAGTCAAGCTCAGTGATTGGTCTGCAGCAGAAGACATTGGGAATTGATTACTAACCAATGTGAAGCAGCTGTGTTTTGCAGTGACGGGTATGTGTTTGGGATGAGGGACATTGACTGGAAAGTCATTGGAGAATCGAAAATGATACTTAAGCTTTGAACATTTGAAAGTAAACAGACTTTTAGTTTCCTGGCATCTTCAGACAGACTTCTAGGAGTTTCCCCTCTGCTGAAGCCATCCCCGTGGTTACAGCCACAAGAGAGGACAGCGGGAGTTGATGTCATGTGTACACAAAACTGTCATCTGATTGGTCCGTTTGTCTGTCCGTTAGGGAGGTGGCACAGGAAGTGGATGGCAAAGTGTATAACGAGATCCGTAGGAAAAAGAAGGAGAGGAAGGAGAGGAAGAGGCTGAAGACGGGAGATGACTGCAGCCTGCCCGGTCTCACCTGCTTCACCCACAACAACGACCACTGGCAAACTGCCCCCTTCTGGAACCGTACGTATCTACACCACGCTCTGCTCAACTCCTATGTGCTGGATATCATGTATGTGTAGAATTGTGCTCAACCTAGTTGCTCATTGACACGTGTAGCTCGATTCAAACTGACACACATCACCATGTCTGATGACGCCCAGTCTGACGACGTAGTGTGGTCAGACGACCAAAACACACGTGGACAGGCAGCTGACGTGTGTCCATCAGGAAACAGAGCATTATGGGAACTAACGTGAGCCGCTAACCTTCGCCTGTGGCTCCCTCCCCTCCCAGTGGGAGGCTTCTGTGCGTGCACCAGCTCCAACAACAACACCTACTGGTGTCTGAGGACCATCAACGAGACCCACAACACCTTGTTCTGTGAGTTTGCCACCGGCTTCCTGGAGTTCTTTGACCTCAACAGCGACCCCTACCAGGTAAGGCGCCATGGCCGACGAGTAGATGGACGTGCTCCGTATCATTTGAATGGGGTTTCTGTCGTTACATGGCTGTACAGCTAACTATGTTGCATTGCTGTGATGTCATGAGGTAACATGTTACTGTGCGTGCGTGTGTGTGTGTGTGTGTGTGGGGTGTGTGTAGCTGACCAATGCGGTGTACACAGTGGACAGGGACCTGCTGAACTCTCTCCATGCTCAGCTGGTGGAGATGAGGAGCTGCCAGGGACACAAGCAGTGTAACCCCAGACCTAAAGGCCTCGACACAGGTAAACACACGCAGGCTGAAATACTGGAGTGTGTGCAATGCTGGTTTACTGTAGCAGAGTAGTGATGCTCTTGGTCTGTGGAAAAAGCGATTGAGACAAAATGTCCAAACGAAGCAAAGCTGAATGCCCGTCAGTCCCGTTTCCCTTTTAGTTAGACGTGTCTCAGCGCCGCGTGTCTGCATGCTGCATGTGGGGATGGTCCCGAGCCATGACGTGTTCTCTTATGACATCTCAGCAGGTCAAGGGTCAAGAATGGTCACTGAGTCCTGCGTTTGTCCTACGTAGATGCGGTTCTGCGTTTTTTTTTCTTTCAGAAAACACACACCATGATCGCTTTTTGATCCAAATCTTTCCCCCCCCACCAGTTTTTCTGTCTGCAGCGCCACTGCTCACACACACCCCAACAGCAACAACAACACATGATACGCATTTTCAGTGATGATTGAAACAGGAAGGCCTGTCAGTCAGTAGTCAGATCAACAGCAGTATGACGTTCACCATGCAGTCAGCACAAGCTCTCTCTCTCTCTCTCTCTCTCTCTCTCTCTCTCTCTCTCTCTCTCTCTCTCTCTCTCTCTCTCTCTCTCTCTCTCTCTCTCTCTCTCTCTCTCTCTCTCTCTCTCTCTCTCTCTCTCTCTCTCTCTCCTCTCTCTCTCTCTCTCTCTCTCTCTCTCTCTCTCTCTCTCTCTCTCTCTCTCTCTCTCTCTCTCTCTCTCTCTCTCTCTCTCTCTCTCTCTCTCTCTCTCGCCTCCTCATGACTCCTTCCCAGTGTTGCTGATGGTGTTTGGAGAAGGCTGTCAACAGCCTATTGAGCCTGTTATCTTGCACACTCATTACACTTCTCATTTACACACTCCTATCGAGCTTCACCACTGACGTTAACATAAGTAACATCACTGAGTGACATCCAGCAAGTCGTGGTGTTTGCGTCCTGTGAATGTGCAACTCGGTCCCATCGGACTAGGAGTCTGTTCACTGCCAACTCTGGTAACCTTGCCAAGTCCTCGAACCCATGACGTTGATATGGCTACAAACAGATCTGTTGTGCAGAAACTAGTCGTTGAGGTCAGGGTAGAGTGAGTCCACTGCATGATGAACCTATGAATGTGTGGTGTTTAGCATTGGACTCCACAAAGGTATCCCGTCCTGACTGAATAACGTGTGCCTTTTTCCACCCTTAAGGGAAGCCTCACTGGAGCCTGGCTCAGTCACAAACATTCCATCACCATCCAACCTCATCACCCAACCCAATCAAAAATCTCCCCCCATCCCTCCCAATCCACCTATCCCTCTCTTCATCCTCCGTCCTGTCCCTACATTTCTCCTTCCCCTCCGCCCCTTTCCCTCCGCCCCTTTTCCTCTGCCCCCTTCTCACATGATCTCTCTTCTCCTCTTTCCTTTATCCTCTCCTTCCCTCTCTTGTCCATTCCCTAATAGTATTTCTCCATAGGGACTAGTAGGAGCTGTGCATGCAGAGTCTTCACTGTGAATGATTCATTTACCCCCCCCCCCCCCCACTCCCCCTTCTCTGATTTGGAGGCATTAACATTGGATTGCTCTTATTTTCCTGATCAGGAGGTAAAGATGGAGGAAGCTATGAGCCACACAGGTATCCAGCCTTTTTGTCCCCTTCAGTGGCTTTCCCTAATAACATGCATGGGCCGACCGTCCGCCTGCCTGCCCGCCTGCCCGCCTGTTTTACCGCCTGCTTCATTCCCACTAATCCTCCATGGAGTGCCAGGGTCATATCTGGGATATGCATGCTGGGGAAACAACCCCGAACCTGCGACATCTTTTTGTTTTATTGAAGCAGTTTCCGTGTTGTTCTGGAAGCTTGGGTTGTCTGCTGGTCTGCCTGGCAGCTTGCTGTGGGTGGATAACCCCAGGGTGCAGCCCTCCCTGTATCAACGAGGGGTCTCTGCCTCCTTTCTACAGCCACGGCTGGTAGAGGCAGCTCAGGGGCACATCTAGTGAACCTGAAGGAGGTTCATTTGATGTCATTTGACAAGGTTTTTAGAGAAAGCCCTCCAGCAAAATACAATATAGAATCCATAAAATATATAGAGCCTGTCCCACGCATGTGAATGCAACTGCATGATAGTATGTTTGGAATCATGACATCAGCATAGTGTACGGAATCACCTCCCTCATGGTCAATGTGACATAACATCATATCCCATCATGCCACATCAACAGATATCATGAATTAATGACATCATTTCCTTATGTTAAACCATGAACCTCCCAGCCTGTGTTCCATGACATTCGGAATGACCTTGAATAGCTCATGGCTCATTAGCAGTAGTATGGACACTTGAGTTGCTGTGAACTCTCTGTCCCGACCTCTGAACTCTGACTTTCGACCTTTTGTCTCTGGCACCTGCTTACCAGGCAACCGCAGCATGGAAGGTGGTCAAAGAGGAGACCAAGCCTTTCCTTCCTGTGAGTGTATTAGCCTACTCTATGTCCAACAACCTTCATCCTCTTTACGTAGGTAATGCTGCCTCTCGTGCAATACACACACAGTTAAAGAATGTCTAGGTCAGGCATCCATTTCATTTCTAAAGTCATTAGATTTGATCTGATTCCATTATTTCTTCAAACTTAATTCCATGTCAGTTTGACTTTTTTTATGTCTAAGGATTACACCACATATGAGGCATACGTTGTCTTTTCCCTTCTGGATATTTTCTCTTTTTTGCAGAAGTTCATCATCTTTTTTTCTTTCCTCTTTGACCCCACCTCCTTTGTTCCATGTTCTTGATTTCAGGTGTCCTGGTGGTTTACTTTAATCTGGCCAAACTGGCCTATCATTGCTCTTTCATTTGGTTGCGTAGATTAATGTTATTCAATCTTATAACAGATTAGAATCATGTAGCGGGTCTATATTTGATCCATCTCTGTGCAGTACGTGTGTGTGTGTGTGTGTGTGTGTGAGGTCTCTTCTCCTCCTGGCATGGGTTTGCTCTGCTTCAGCTTAATGTGGTTGCCATGTTTAACCAGGCCCCATGCTGCTTTGTGTGTGTGTGTGTGTGTAGCAGGGTAGGGTGGGGGCAGCACTAAGCAGACTGCCATAGCAACGGCTGGAAGGGTTGGCATGACTGCTTGCTGTGTGACCAAGTCTAAAGACCAGCTTCCTGCACTTGGTATACGCCGTCCTCGCTAGCCTCTGACTGTCTCTCCTTCTCTCTCTCTCCCTCCCTCCAGCCCTCAGCCATGGGACGGACGAAAAGGTTAAGCTGCCTAACCTGACGGAGGAGGAGGTGGACTGGCGTGGACTGGAGGATCTGTATAGTGTGAACGAGAGCCTGTACCAGGGCAGGACTGATTACAACCCCAGCCCAGACGACTGGGCAAACTTCCAGAAGGATGTAGATAATATGTTTGCACTGCGACACGTTTTAGACAAACTCAACCAAACCCATGAACTTGACAACCCCTCCCTGGCTGAGCTGGGCTCCGGAGCCGGGTCCGGGGGTCTGGAGGAGGGGAGCGGAGAGTGGGGTCCCCATGTAGTCATCTGGCCTGGTGTGGTCACCACAAACCAGGCCACAGTGGGACCCCACATCACCCCCGCCCTCTGCACCACCCCAGCACCACCAGCCCCCTCGCCCACGCCAGAGAGGGAACTAGAATCTGTGAACGACCTGCCAGAGAGGCCCATGAACAGACCCATCCAATCTGTGATGTCACCTGCGACATCATCGGCGAGCCTGCCGCCGGGTCAGTGGAGGGTAGGGGGCGTTTCCCGCGGCGACGGCTGGGCCCGGCAGCTGGAGGAGATGGACGGCGAGGGAGAGGGTCTGACCTTCAGTGGCAACGGGCTGACGGAACTGGAGACGAGACACGACGTGGTTCTGCGCACTCACAACAGCCTGCAGGCTCACCTCGAGTCCCAGCCCAGCAGGGGCCTGGAACTGGAGGAGGAGGAGGAGGATATCTTCCACGCCCAGGGCTACCTGCCTCTCTCCCCACAGACAATGAGGCCCACAGCACAGGCCGGCAGCACCACAGGGAGCCCCCCAACTCACCAGACTAGTGCCCCCCAGTGGGCAGGGGAGGTAACACAGCCTCACCAGACCTCTCAGGCCCTGGACTATGAGGGCAGTGGCTCCCCCCCCAAGCCCTCCAATCACACCCAGTGAGACGGACGTTCAGTCGTGGGGCGGCAGGTCGCCACAGAGACAGAGAGGTGGGTCTGAGGGATGAGCTGGCCGTGAGAGAGTCAGTGTGCAGCGCCACCTCAGCCTGGGTCACAGCTGGGTCATGAGTATTAAAGTCGTTCTGGTTTATTTTTTTACAGGTGCTACCATTTATTAGTCAACAGTGTTATGTTGTTTTTTCAAATATACAGTATATTTAGAAAAGAAAAAGCCTTAACGCAGCTAAAATACTGGAATGCCAGATATTCAATTCGTAGTGGATAACACCATCGATGTTCTTAATATATTTTTTCGTTTGTTTAAAAACTGGTTATTAGAATGATGAAACCATTTTCAGGTCTGATAGCTTCTATTAGCATTGGCCAATCATTAGCAGTGTCTGAGACTGTCACGACAACCAATCAAGACTGTACACATCACCATGAGTTTAACCACTGATGGCTCAAATCATCCCAACATGCACTTTTAACATTTTGAATCCCCACCCCATGTTCTGATTACCTTCCCACCAATGTTTTTAACTATCAAAAATAGGGGTTTGAGATGAGAATGTTGATGTATGTTGATACTTTTTAACACTCTACACAATGTGTGTTTGATCTATGGATATTTGTGCTGCTGCAATCCCATATTT
Organism: Osmerus eperlanus; assembly: GCF_963692335.1. Lineage (NCBI taxonomy): Eukaryota > Metazoa > Chordata > Actinopteri > Osmeriformes > Osmeridae > Osmerus > Osmerus eperlanus. The sequence goes on along the minus strand of NC_085032.1, from coordinate 13,794,694 downwards.
GAATGTCGATTTCACAACAGTTTCGAAATCAAATTTCATAGCTTTGATTACGAAACTCGCATAATTCATTCTTCACCTGTTTGACGGTTCCCTTTGCATACGGTTCATATTTATCACATGATGACTTAACATCACTGCAAGACTTAAACACCTATTTTTTTAAGCACACAAATATATCAACGACCTGTAAACAGATGAGCAATTTGACATTTATTTTTATTAAATGTTTCAATGTGTAACATTTTTGTATACAGAATCCCCAAGTTACTTGGAGATCATTGTCCAGTTTTTGCAAGTGCTTTGATAATCAAGAATAATCACCTGCTGTATTGTAGTAATGTTCATCAACTCCATCATGGAAAACATGCTCAAAGACAAAATGTGTTTTGTGTCAATTCTGTGGTATTACAGATGTTATGCCACATTACACATGGTTATTATCTTGTCTACTGAATGGAACCTCCTTATGATGTACTGGCTTGTATTCTCAATATCATCAGACATTTACTTCTGTTTAGTCTATGGTTCTGTTTCCCCCCAGACAAACCCACACCTATAATACCATGCTTGTCTGGTAGGTCAACAGTGACGGTACTGTCATCATCTTGCTATTCTAGCTTTTTTTACAATATGTGTAGAAGTGTTGCAACGATTCTGGTTTCAGGAAAGCCAAGAAGCTGTTAAATAAAAATGTCAAATAGTTTAGTGTGTCATATTGAGTATTTGTTCATGCCATCAAGTTACAATATCTGATAACTTTCATGTTTCTTTTCAGTATGACCATTTACAGTTAGTGCCACACGACTAAAGGCAACATTGGACATTTTGAGATCTTGAATCACAGAAAAACAAAACTTGGTGTCAGATTTATTTTTTTAATGACAAATATCAAGTATTCAAGGAATCTGTAAACCAAGTGTTCACAAATATAAGTTTAGGCATCTACTCCCAAGAAACGCAAAGCAAGAATAGCTCAACCGTCATAATGCAGCTTCAGTCCATGAAATGAACACGCCTTTTCATAAAATACTGATCAAAATTGTCGAGAACGACCTAAAGCAGAACCACAGGCTACCTGAAGTCATCCCTACTACAGCAGAGGTCCAGATCTTGCTCTTTAACAGGACACTGAATATCACCTACTGCATGTGGCATAACATACACTACAGTCAAGGAATAGAGTGGTTGACCCCAGGGATGTAATATTGCATCACTTCCGGGTTAAGAACTCGACTATTTCGACTCATAGACATCAGCATTGGTTGAGATAATCCAACATAGTCATGTTCACCCTTTATCTTTTAGGTCACCAAGAATGAGTGCAAGAGTAAAGTATGCACTCTAAGGATAAGGGTGTAGCATTAGGAGGGCTGATTGTGATGTTTAACCAACCAATTCAACTTTGTTGAAACAAACACAACATTGCAAAATACAAGCCCCCCCTCAAATACTTCCCCAGGTTTCATTCAAAACCTCCTATGTAAATACTGTAGGTAATTCAGGCACAGAGAAACAAATACAATGTTTCCTTGTTGTTTTTTAATTCTTATTTGTTGTTGAGGTTGACTACTACTGTATGTTTAGGGTTAGTTCATAAATAGGTTTCTAACTAAATGATAGGCCTATATAATGTTTGTTTTCATATTGAGTCTTCAATATTTACATGATAATCACTAGGGAACATGTAATTTAATCTTACTAATAATTCATACTAAGTTAAAATAATTTGCCATAGTTCACACAATCACCATAGCCATATATTAATCAATATCACTTTACAGTCTCCAGTAGAAGCTGTGGAAAAAATGGTTGAACTTCATCATCACATGAAAAAATGTACCATCACGTCAAATCTTTCTTGAATTTCTTTAAAAATGTAATTCATACCCATGATTGAAACTTGTTGGGAAGGCATCAGGGTATCCACTGTATAAGATATTTGCTAGTTTTTGATAGTTTGCTTTTTTCCAAAGCAGACAATTCAAAAGGAAGCGAGTTCACTGCAACAATTTAGTTTAAGTGCCCACTTGTTTTGACAGATCTTGGATCGTCTCACCTGCAGTTCCTCTTCCTGTACTGCAGGGGGCAGAACAGAACACTAAGGACCATTCCTACTGATACTGACCTGAATGGTCAACATGACGACAGTCTATATCATTAATAAAATGTACTTTGTTGTATACATGCTTGCTGCACTATTTCTTAAAACGCCTAAGAGACTAATAGTTATGTTCTATGTACATCTGATGACCAATATAATGGTGAAGTTATTACGATACAGGTCCTTGGACTTCACGTAAAACTATTGGTTTGCAATCAAAGAATTTGCTGATAGTATCCAGCAAAATGTTCTACATAAAATGGGCCAGATTTAATAAAAGTACTCTTAGACTAAGTTATTGTCAGCTGATTAAAGTTAGTGTTTTTTTTTGAAGGAAGTAAAATCAAGTTTCTCTCATCTGGTTGTAATTAATGCCTCAGTAGTGAATGTTTGTTTTGCTGTTTAATATGTTAGGGATGTACAGTAGCTTTAGCACATGCTAAACAGTCTAAGAGAGATGCTACATCCTTATTTAGCAACGTACGCTCGCACATAACAATTACAGACAATGTTGTTTGGCTTATTGTGTTGTAGGGTGGTCAGGAAACTCTTTGCTTGTGTCTGCACATACCCCAGTAGTAATTACCTGGCCCCCCTTCCCCCTCCGCCACCACCACAACTGGCCCCCTAGTGAGCAAACAGAGAAGAGGAGGAGGATGAGGATGGTGCAGACTGAGAGGACAGTGATTGGCTGCTGGGTTCGCCTGATAGCCATGCCAACCCAAACACGGATAGTCTAGGAGGCACTCGTACACTGAGGGAACAGGAAGGGGGGTGGGCTGGATCATTTCCTGGATCATTTCCTGGATCATTTCCTGGATCTAAGGAGTCAACTTTGTTCAGCCCTGGAGTTAGAACAGAGGACTGGGGGCCCACGGCTCAGCTATGACAGAGTTGAAAAGATCAGCTGAACATGTGTAACATTCATGACAGCGAGATCTGGTAGGAGGCCAAGTGCAGTTTCAGTGGTCTGTGTGGTCGGGAGAAAGAGAGAGAAAGAGAGAGCTAGAGAGAAAGAAAGAGAGATAGAAAGAAAGAAAGAGAGGTAAAGAAACAGAGAAAGTGAGAGAGAGGGAGCGAGAGGTAAAGATGGGTTGTATTGCGACCCGGTACTGAGGACGATAGGAGGAGTCTTGGGACTTTGCATAGTATGGATTTGTTATTTGTGCTTGAAACGCAGTTCTGATGAGTCATCCTCGTGCTCCCACTATTTCAGTAGAGACCAAAGTAATGCCCAGACCCTTTATACACAGTAGCACCATATGACGCCTTGGTTGACATATGAATCGAGGTCGAACCTGCGGACGCGATGTGTGACTGCGGCTGATAATACGCACACAAACAGACCGACCATAGGAGCTTTCCTCCCCCCTCATTTGCACTGGCAACCATGGCAACCATGGTAACCATGGCCAGCCGTTTGTCTGGTGGTACCCCACGCCTGTCCATCAGAGCGGCGGAGCCTCCGATGGGCGGCAAAAACAAAACGCGTGCAGGCGCGGACACAGGAAACAGGAAGGCACATGTCAAGATGAACCCCCCCCTCGGGAGAGGCGCGGCCTGCTCTCAGATGTGGGCGGAGCTTCCGTTGGTGTGCGGCTGAGGGGGGGCCGGCGGCGGGGGCGGGGTTATTGCTTTGAGGGCGTTCCCGGGACAGCTGATGCTGCTGTGCCCGTGGTTGAGCAGGAGGGCGGCGGGCGGGTCGGTGCGTGCGGGGATGAACACGGGGCAGGAGCGCGTGCGGGCGTGGCTCTTCTGCCCGCCCACGTGGCAGATGAGGTCGCTGACCGTGCCCAGCGGGGGCATGTGCTGGCGCCAGCGGTCCACGCGCTCCTCCTTGTGCTTGATGGAGTACCAGGTGAGGAAGATGAAGATGAAGCCCACGAACTTGAGGCTGGCCGCCAGGCCGAAGTAGACGAAGCGGAAGGAGGTGACGTCGTACTCCCAGCAGGAGCCGTGCACGCCGCAGTCCTGCTGCCACAGCATGCACGTGGTGTCGATCACCGCGCCAAAGTAGATGGGCGTGGGGATGTAGGCTGTGGGGGAGGGGAAACAAACACCAGATTGATCCGTGGTTTCGTGTTTACGTGTGTAGACTTGCACTGCCTGTATACCACCACCGGGTGGTACTGTGTGTCTAGTTTTGTTGTTTGTTTCACTGTCGTAGATTAAAACTCGAAATACTACAGGTCTTCTATTTATTGTACACAGGGTTTACTAAGGCATAAGCAGATAAAAGTTATTTAGACGAGTTCAAAGCATATTGCATAGCCTGTAGACGTAAGGGAAAAATATTATTCTTGTGTGTTGTCTATGAGAATAAATGTTTCTCAGGTGAACCTGAGATTTAAATTGTTCCTCTACAGGCAGATGGGTGTGTGTGGATTGATAACTCGCACAACACTAACACACACAAACACACACGCACACACGCCCCCCAGCACATATCGAATTATATTAGGACTGAGTTATGGCAGCTATGTTCCTGCGAGGCAGGAAGGTCAGAGGCAGCCTGGCCACCTCAGGCACACCCCACCTGTCTGAACACACCACTCCACACACACACACACACACACACCACTCCACACACACACACACACACACTCCGCTTCAGGGCAGCTTCTCACACACACACAGCCTGTGGTATCCCTGTCTTACCCAGAGTTCTAAGCAGGACGAACTGCATCCCTAATGCGAACGGTCTCTCCTGCTCCTCCACGGACCTGGGGAGAGACACAGAGAGAGAGAGACACAGAGAGACAGAGAGAGAGACACAGAGAGACAGAGAGACAAATATAGAGAGAGACATAGAGAGAGAAAGAGAGAGATAAAGAGAGAGAGAGAGAGAGAGACACACACAGAGAGGAACACTTTATTGACACGGTATTAGAGAAGAACTGACAGTTCTCAAATGCCCGGTCATGACCGAAAGCAGTGGCAGCTGGTGCCGAAGTGAAAGCCAATGACAGGGTCGAGCAAACAACCCCAAGCCAGGACAGCCCAGTAGGGACTGTTTACCTAGCATCCAGTCAGCCCTGCAGAACCCCCATCAGTAGCCATGGTGACTAACACTGACCTGAGGGAAGCTGTCAGACAGACTCGGAACCAGAGAGGGAGGAGGCGGAGCCTATCCTACCTGAGGGTGACGATGATGGCGGAGGGCTGGGCGCAGGCGGTGATGAGCGTGACAATGAAGAGGAAGATGAGGAAGGGGATGAGGGTGTTGCAGGTGCGATCGCACTTCCCCGCCAGGGCAAAGCCGTTCTCGTTCAGGTAGGTCTTGACGATGACCAGCTGGAGCTGGTTGCCTTGGCCACCAGAGGGCGGAGTGATGACCTGTCTGCTCTGGACGCAACCACAATCGGTGTAGTTCCTGATCTGTAGGGGACAGGGTGCATGGAGTCATGTTAATACACACACATGTACACACACACACAGTCTGAGACACGGTTGGTGGTCTTTGTCTACAAAGGATAGGTGACACACAACACTTCTATACATGAGAATCCTAGTAAACTCTATGTAGATACGCCTGTGTGTGTGTGTGTGTGTGTCTGCGCCTCACCCCAGCGCTGTCGTTCCCCACAGTGCTGCAGCCGGCCAGGCAGGGGTTAAAGTAGGTGATGCCGTCAGAGCCACACACTGGCGCGTACTCGTGGATCTTACAACCACAGTTGACATTACAGCTGCCTGTCAGGTTCCTGTGGGTCATCGTCAAAGTAGGCCTGCAGCGAAGAGAGAGTGTGAGGGAGGGAGGGAGGGAGAGTGAAAGGTGGAGAGGAAGAAGGTGAGCGTTTAACTGCACTATAATTAACATTTCATCACAAAACTGTGAACAGTTAACAGTTAACACTGTTGGTAGAGGCTGATGTTCTGACTAACATGTCAGAGAGAGAGAGATGGAGGGCGAAAGAGAGATGGCGGGAGAGAGAGAGGGGGGAGAGCGTGAGAGCCTGTATCAACAGTATGTGTTGCAGTGTGAGAACCTCAGGCCAACTCAAACAGGCCCGGCCCCCCTCCAAACAGGGGCCGGTCAGGCTAAGGCCCCGTTGACTCAACGAACCCAACAACCTCTACCCCACCAACCCCACCCAAACACTCCCAGGGAGCGTTTGGAACATCTCCCATATGGCCATGGGTGATCAGCAATGTCTTTATTCTCAGTCATGTCGACATCGCTAACTCCCTCTACAACAGTGTAATACCAGTGTAATACCAGTGTAATACCAGTGTAATACACTGAAAGTAAGAAGTTGTCATAAAAATAAATTGTGAATTAAAGTACTGATACCAGAAAATTCCTCTTAAGTACAGTAACACAGTATTTGTACTTAGTATCGGACAGAGATGGGAAGTAACTGACACATCCTGAGTACACGGGAGAGACTGGAGGGTTCTAGAACCTCAGTCCCATTGGGACAACTACATGGAACTCAGGGTCCCAGGTCTCTCACTGTGATACTGTGTGTGTTAATATTGATAAGAACCCAAATATGAACTTAGTAAGTGCTGCAACTGTCGATATTTTAAACAGTTTGAAGCCTCTGCATTGGCTCTCCCAATATTAGCATCATGTGATCAGAGACAAAGAGGTACAACCGCTGAAAGGTCACCACAGGCCCAGGTGACCCTGGGCTCAGCTGTTTGTTGGTGAGAGGGGGTGAGGTGAGAAAGCGAGAGAGACAGGGGGCGAGAGTGATGGAGAGAGAGAGACAGACAGGGAGTCTGGCTGCGGCTCAGTGAGGCCTGGTCAGTCGTCGCTATGGTGATTACACAGCCTGTCCTCACACAAAGTCATCATGCCCCACCAGATGTTAGCCGGGAACAGAGTGCAGAGCGATTCCGCCAGGCTGCGTAAAAACAGTGTCCAGCTTACGGAGAAAGAGAGCCTTAATCTGCAGCGGTGAGGCGAGTGGCTTTCCTGGCATTGTTGGTCAGTGTCAGCTAATGGATTACACAGGCCAGAGGTCAAAGGTGAACAAGGGCCGTGACCCCACCCTGCCTTGTTGAGAGCCTTTATAGGTAGAGTTTAGGTGCCAGGGCTATATTTCACTACAACGATGCCATACAATGATACTGTCTAAGGACACTGTAGAATAGATCCTTTATATTCACTGAGTATCTGAATATCATGAATATAATTTGAGAGACAGTGAGGCATAGGAGCACCACTGAGGAAGTAAGATCCTAGTGGAGACACAAGTGTAGACAGAGAGATACTGAGACAAGTCACAGTTGAAATTCCTCATAGGAGCGCCAGCAGGCTATGATGTAATGTCGTCTTCATCACAGCAGACCTTAACAGCTCCCAGTCTCACGTTAAGAACCTCCACAAACACACCCTCAAGACAACAGTACGAGTCGTAAATGAAATAAGTCAGAAGTCTGATGAGAAGGGTGCTGAAGTGTTTAACCCTTGTGCTGCCTTCGGGTCACATGACCCAAAGGTTCATAACGAACCATCGTTGTGTTTACCCAATACAAAACCAAATACAAATCATTTTATTTTAACCTTTGCAATGTGGGGGGTCTGAGACAGCCCGACGGTTAAAAGAAAATGCTTCACTTTGTTTTTGTATGCGGTGAAGTTGTCGCAATACGACGGTGGGTCACAATGACTGATGGGTCAGAATGACCCGAAGATAACACAAGGGTTAAACAGAGTGCAACACTTTTTCTCTCGGGCATCATGTTTTGAAATATGATGCTGCTGTGGGGGCGGGATCTGCATAGCATGTGTCATGTGACCCCTTCAACACTGCCAGAAAGGGGCGGGCTTAAACTGAACACGCTGTCATACTTCTGGCACAGGGAATCACTGGCCTACCCTCGAAAGTTTGTATTGAGAAAGAAAACAATTACATCTTAGTACCAAGATTAGGACTGGGTTTACAATCAGACAGTCACTTAAACAGCCAGCTAACCAGCCAGCCAGCCAATCAGATAACAGGCTAGGTTATTGCACTGAAGTATGTGTGAAAGTCCACGTGTCACCACTTTCAAGGCAAACTTTCATGATATCCAGGTGACTCACAAGGAGATGATCTCCTGAAGGAGAAGCCGTCTCAATAGGGGAGGTGAGAGTGAGTCAAGCCAGCAGAGCAGGGTGTAGCTGGAGAGACACTCAGGAGTCATTCACGCTTACACCCGCAGCTCGGAGACAAGTGTTGGAGGGGAGGGGAGCAGCACTGAGTTCTCACCCAGACCCCCCGCCCCCCGTGGCTAAAAGGATTATGATACCGAAGCTCCAGGGAGGATATCGATGACGGTTTGTTTGTTGATAGTAAAATCCCAGGTTCTATCCAAATACAGTACTTGCTGAAGGAACCCCAGGTGATGTGTACGCTCTCATTATTTCAACACAGGTCTTTGTGATATCAATACTGCAGGTGTAGACGTAAGGGATTCAGTTAGAGTTAAGCAATTATTTTTCATAACTGTAGGCTATTGATGGTGTACAGTAAAATATATCTGTATTATTACAGTAAAACTATTGTTACGCAATATAGGTTCATGAGAATGCACACGGCATCATCGGAACCAGTTAGGATCTCGCCGAAATGATTTAAACCTGTCATATGAAAGTACAATACATTTGCCACGGAAACCGGTCAATCTTCAGTGTGGTTCGTGCGGGCGGTGGTTGCCGTGGCAGCGTACCCGGTGGTGTACGGGATGTTGATGCCGCCCAGGTTGATGCTCTCGCAGCCAACAATGAACAGGGTGGAGAAGCACAGCAGGGACACGCCGCTGCAGATCATGGCCAGCTTGGCCGACTCCCGCGCCCCCAGCTTCAGCTTCTTGATGATGTAGCCCCCCAGCACGATGCCCACCCCCGCACTGGGCACAATGATCACCCCTTGGGGAGACACACAGAGAGGGAGGGGGAGAGGGAGAGAGGGACCGAGAGAGAGAGAGAGAGAGAAAGGTAGACAGAGAGAGAATTTGATTAGTTTGAACCAGAACAGAAGGGCAAGAAACCATAACAATCAAGCTGTGTTGGGTTCCAGGAATATGGTCAGCAGATAATTGTCTTGAATTGCAGTGTGTGTGTGTGTGTGTGTGTGTGTGTGTGGGGGGGGGTGGGGGGGTGGGGAGGGGGTATAGCAGACCACAGGAGCCTAAGCTAGGTTTCTAGGCTGTTACACTGTTATTATTACCCTGTTATTATGTTGTTATTACACTGTTGTTACACTGTTATTATGTGACAACTTTTTACTAAAACACCAAAAACAGGTAGTAGTAATGACTACTTATACTTATACTACAAGTTATATCAGAGCCCATACTTCTTTACTTTAACTTGAGGGAAAAGGTGTAGTCAGCACTTTTACCAGAGTATTTTTAAACATGAGTATCTGTGCTTCTACTTGAGTGAAGGATGTGTGTACTTTTGCCTTCTCTGGCTAAATGACATGATGAGAAGGGCAGAACTGGCTGCTGGCAGGATGGGGTCAGTGTATAAATCCACTGGGGTAGTGGAGGTCCAGAGAGGCTGCACATGTCTGTCCTCCAGCCCAGCCATGGGCTTCCTCGGGTGGACAACATCAGAGGAAGACCAGGGGGAGGCTGAAACCATGGTACCAGAGAAGAAAGATGTGTTCTCACTTGGAGGGCTCATTTGCCCTGGATGTGTGTGTGTTGCTGAGTTTGTTGGAGGAATACAGCAGTGTGTATTCGTATCTTTCTCTCACACACACACACTCACATTTGCATGGTCCCTCAGTGGGGGACAGGCATCAAACAGCTGTAGCTTCTGATGATCCTATAAGAGTGTTTCTGTGGTAAAAGCTTGCCTAAGCACTCGGATTAAACACACACACACATATCAGCATGTTTCATTTCTGCGAAAAGATAAAACACACACTGCCAAACGTGCTGGTGAACATTTGACATCAGAGCCAAATGATCACACTCCACTTGCTTTACTGCCATTACAAAGAAGGATGTGTGTGTGTGTGTACCCATCCGTGTCTGTGTGTGTGTGTGTGTGTGTGTGTGTATTGGCTTCCCTTTTTAGGTGAGGGGAGAAGAGAAGAGGAAGAGAGAGGGAGGGAGGGAGGAAGTTGAAATTGAAAACTGAGATTCAGAGAGCTCAGTGCAATCCAATAACGAGGACCATGAGAAATACATGACAAAGAGATATGACAGAGGAAATGAAAGAAGGAGGCAGACAGACAGGTGGGGAAAGAGAAAAGAGGGAGACAGAGAGACAAAAAGAGAGGGAGAGAGAGAGAGAGAGAGAGAGAGAGAGAGAGAGAGAGAGAGAGAGAGAGAGAGAGAGAGAGAGTAAGAAGCTGCAGTGGAGGAAACAAGGAGGAGGCAGAGTAGGAAAGGCAGATAAGGGAGCTGGGATTTGTCGTGTGTGTGTCTAGTGTGACGTGTGTGTCTAGTGTGTGTGTGTGTCTAGTGTGATGTGTAGCATAAAGCTATTTATGTAGCAAGTGCTAATGAGCAGCGAACAATGACAGCTTTCGCACCTTTATAAAAGACAGAATTTTGGTTCTACACACTTGTTATACAGACAGTTAGGAATACACACTATAGACATAAACAAAAATATCAGAATCATAAGATACTGTATATATATATATGATATAATTGTGTTGTTGTTTTTTGTTGCACATTATTACGTTTGATTGAACTGTATTGTCATTGTGCACAGCATGAGTACAGAGCCAATGAAAGGCAGTTGAAAAGCAACACTCTCCGGCTCAGTCACCGTAGCCGTGATAAACTCCACAGTACAGGTATAGTGTCATGCCTGTATGCTAAGACACAGAGGCTGAAAGCGGGACTGTGAATGGTCAGTGTCGACGTCAGTGATGACAGCGTCTCCATGACGTCGGCTCCAGGGACAGTCTTCGTATCTGACGAGGGGTCTCCTCGCCCCTTATCACATCATAACAGCTTGGCATTGTCCGGGTCGCCATAGTAACCACACCACCTATTTGCCTCTCCTGCTGTATCCTGGCAACAGGCAGATGAAATGAGCTAATGACACTGTGTGCATGTGTGCATGTGTGCGTGCGTGTGCACGGCCATCTCCCGCTGGCTAACATATGGTGAAGCCATCCCTGCTATCTTGTTTTGCTGTCACAGCCATTAAGTGTTGCGTTTTTAATGAGTGCCCAGATATCTTCAATAATCCCAAAACAATTTAAGCATGACAGATTGTAGGATGCTTAAGTACCTTTGTTCAATTTCATGTAGTGAAGGGTAAGTACCGAAGAGTGTGTGTGCATGTGTGGTGTTTGTGTGTGTGTGTGTGTGGAGGTCATAGTGATGACAGAGAGGTGCAACCACAGCACTGTGACTGGCCCACCCACCCAGCCAGCCATTACAACCCAGTCAGAGTCATAACAGCCCCAGGACTGGAAGGGACTGTATGTGTGTTTAGATGTGATGTCTACAGTGTGACACAAAAGCAGAGCCAGGGACACAGGTGAGTGGAAACATGGAGAGGGATGGAGAGTGGAGAGTTGTGTGTGTGTGAGTGTGCGTGGGGAAGGGGATGGGTTGGATGTAGACAGGGCCAGGTACAGTAACTCTCACCTGTGTAGATGCTAGCCTTGGAGGCTGGAATTCCAAACTGGGACTCAATAAACTTGGGGATGAAGGTGATGAAGGCTGTGACGATGGCACACTCTGCCGTGTAGGACAGGCTGACGAACAGGAAGGTGGTGTTGCTGAGGATCCTCACTGCAGCCTTGGGCAGGTCTGTGGAGATCAACACACACGTCAACACCAGCCAGGCACACACACACACACACACAGGCATAGACACACACTGCACACACACACATAAACACACACAGGCATAGACACACACTGCACACACAAACACACACAGGCATAGACACACACTGCACACACACACATAAACACAGGCATAGACACACACTGCACACACACACACACACACACACACACACACACACACAGGCATAGACACACACTGCACACACACACACAAACACACACAGGCATAGACACACACTGCACACACACACACAAACACACACAGGCATAGACACACACTGCACACACACACACAAACACAGGCATAGACACACACTGTACACACACACGCACACACACACATACAGGCATAGACACACTGCACACACGCACATAAACACAGGCATAGACACACACTGTACACACACACGCACACACACACATACAGGCATAGACACACTGCACACACGCACACACACAGGCATAGACACACATTCAGCATGATTGGTGTCTCAGTCACTGCATCATAACAAGGGCACAAGTGCCCGTGCACGGTCACCATGGCCAGGAGGGCAACACCATGTGACCGGGTCAGCACAGTCTTCCCAGTCATTATGCCTGTCAGTCATGGAATAAATATAAGACACTGTTACCGGGCAGACCAGGAAGGTCACCCTCAGTTAAGGCCTAACTGCAGAAAGACACAGTTGCCACATCACAGTTCAGACAGCAGTTTCTACATTGCATTAAAAGGACAGTTAAAATGTTTGTCAGTGTAATATAATGTAAAAATCCTACAATGCTCCACAAAACCCCACAAAACAATAGAAGCCACACAGAATAAAGCTACACCCAGGTGGTTGTCTCCTGTTAGTGTGTCTACAGGAGGGATGTGAGCAGATGCCCCAGCCACCAGAGAGCTGGATGATGTCAGCTGTGGCTGCCTCAGATGATGTCACACGTGCTGGCCAGTCCCCAACTGAACATGCATCTTCTCACACCTCATCAGGAAGCAACGTTCTCACTGGAACTGGATCTCACACACACACACACACACCACACACACACACAAGTACAGACGAGCACGCATGCACTCATACATGGTCATACAGTGTACACCCAGCCCGATGGGGTGCACACAAGCACATGACTTCAGAAGGACATGTCTGCTTGGATTGGCCCTACGATACGTAGACCAAACCCTTTCCCTTCTCTCCACCACAGTGGACCCTGGCTGCTGTGTGGAGCCAACTAACACCTACTCCCTCCCTCTGTGTGTGTGTGTGTGTGTGTGTGTGTGTGTGTGTGTGTGTGTGTGTGTGTGTGGTGTGTGTGTGGATGGCAGTGAGTGCGTGTGTGGACACAGTTGGGGCCAAGATCTCCATAGTAAACCCTTGGACAAGGCAGAGGATTACGAGGCCATGGTCATAATTAAGAGGACTTGAGGCTTTTGATAATAACCCGCTCAGACCCAAAACATTGCGAAAATGTTTGGAATCTGTTCTGAATCTGCTCCGACCCCCGCGACCCCGGCGACCCCGGCCAAGACCGATGGGGGACAGAACAAAGGAGACGAAGGGGAATTGGGTTAGGAGGGGTTTAAAACTGCTAATGAGGCCTGTTATGTAGCTGTGTGTTAACCTGGGGGTGGGGTGGGGGGCGGGGGGATTTGAGGGGTGCCCTGGTTGCTAAGGACCCTTTCAGCTGCTCTCCTCCTGAGGGCTGTAGGAACCCAGACCCTGCCAGAGCTCCTGGCAGGGGGGGGGGATCCAGATTTATCGTCTTTAAATTATTAATTATTTAATTGTTGTTAGGGGCTTTGTGTGTGTGTGTGTGTGTGTGTGTGTGTGGTCGTCCTGTAGACTGAAGCATCTGTCCCTGTCAGCTCTATCAGGCTCAGGACAGGATCTCCACTGACCAATCAGCTTTCATTCATCCTTAATAAATGTTTTAACAAATAGTTTTGTTCAATTTGGTAAATTGGCCATACTAAATCTATAAAAGTTAAGTTAGTAAAAGATGCCCTTCTCTTCCGGTCAGTTAGAGCAGGCTGTGGCATGGAGTGTGTGTCTTCAGGTCGTTCAGAGGGCTGTACAGTCTGAGGTTAGGCCAGTGGGACAACAGCTTAATAATTCAGCCGCATCCCGTTTATTTCAGACATGATAAGTCGCACAGGCGGATCTCTCTGTAACACTAGCTCTCTCATTCTTTCAAGGTCAACACAAGCTGTACAGAAAAAAACAGCCACTCACTGATTTTCTCGACAGAATAAAGTGCTGAAAATGTTCTTTCAACACACACTCAAAGGACACACTCTAACCCCCCCCCCCCCCACACACACACACACACACACCCAAAGGACACACTCTAACCCCCCCCCCCACACACACACACACACACCCAAAGGACACACTCTAACCCCCCCCCCCCCACACACACACACACACACACCCAAAGGACACACTCTAACCCCCCCCCCCCCCCACACACACACACACACACACACACACACAAATATATAGACCTGAAGTTGTTTTTAAACTGATGATAGGAGGCCTGGGGACACCAGCCTACAGTGTTCTCCCTTAGCTGGTACACTAACTACATGTACTGTATATACGATAAAACAGCCCATAGAATCGAGGCACTGTGTGTTTGTGTGTTTGAACATGTGTGTGTCTGTGTGTGTCTGTGAGGCTGCTTCTTGCGGAAACGTGCCGCAGTCCCCCAGAGAGCTCATTTAAGAGAGAGAGAGAGAGCGGGAGAGAGCGAGAGAGAGGGGAGAGAGAGAGGGAGAGAGAGAGAGAGAGAGAGAGAGGGTGAGAGAGCGCGAGGGAGAGAGCGAGAGAGAGAGCGAGAGAGAGCAAGGGAGAGAGAGATAGATAGATAGATAGATAGATAGATAGAGAGAGAGAGAGAGAGAGAGAGAGAGAGAGAGAGAGAGAGAGAGAGAGAGAGAGAGAGAGAGCTGGGACTGAGAACAGTCCAGCTGAGGGACCAGCCCTCTGGAAAAGAGGACATCTTCATGTGGAGGTATAGGAAGATCTAGCATATTAGCATGATCTAATACTGTATAACGCACCATGGTGCAAGGGACTGGCAGCCTGGGACATTGGATATTCAAGGCTGCTTCCGATATCGTCCTGAACCAGCGTGGTCAATATAAACTGGTGAGGAAGTCAGCCTCTAACACCACCATTCGATCAAATGATTGATCCTGAGCATTGATTGGATTAAAGGGCCGTTTTCCAGATCGAAATCTCACAGGTTCTGCAGAGGAGAGACGCTCTCTCTCTACAACAAGGCCGATAAGTAAGCGTGGCGTTGATCCTGGCGTTTGATCTCTTTACCTTTGATGTCCTTTCCAAAGCCCATGGCCGAGGGGACGTTCTGGGCTTGGCTGTTCTTCTCCTTCATGACATCATCATCGCTGGACACGTCCTCGGCAGAGCAGATCTTCTTCCTCTTCTTCTTCTTCTTGGGGCGTGGGGGCAGCTTCTTAGGGAAGGCGAACATGGGAATGATGACGAGCAGCATGGCCACGGAACACAGAAGGAACCCACTCCACCTGAGGGCACACACACACACACATTCACACACAAACACATACGTACAAACACACACAAAGAACAACCAACACACACAGATGAGCCAACACCAAACATACAGACGAACACACAGACACACACACACATTCACACACAAACACGGATACATACAAACACACACAAAGAACAACCAACACACACAGATGAGCCAACACCAAACATACAGACGAACACACAGACACACACACACATTCACACACAAACACGGATACATACAAACACACACAAAGAACAACCAACACACACAGATGAGCCAACACCAAACATACAGACGAACACACAGACACACACACAGATTAAAAAACACAGACACACAAACACAGATGAACACACACAGGCTCTCCAAGACACACACACGTATAAAGAAACACTCACCAGTTGCCGACAAAACGTGGGTCACTTTGATCGATGTTGACGATGGTTGTGGGGTCGACGTAGAAGCCGATAAGAACTCCTCCAAGCAGGTACCCAGCGGCTGGACCCAGAGCCCCCATCACATACATGATGGCTGAAACACACACAAACAACCAATTACAACCAAGGATCTACAAGTGCAGCCAATCCCATCACTGGATACTGAATGCCTCACTACGGGCCTCTTTCACAGCACGTGGGCACGGTCGTGAATGAAACGCACGCACTCTTGCCATGAATGACTTTAGTGTGCATCAGCAGGTTGTTATTTCAGGGCTAGAGAGACTTGTCTTTTGCCTTAAGGAGGGTTTAACTTTAGGTTAATCGGTTTTGGCTCCCTTCATGAATTAAACACAACACTTATTTAAGGTCAAACACGTTCATTTCTTCTCCTTGTTAAGGCGCCTGGTGGGCACTGTGTCACAATGACTCAGCATGCAGTACAAGCTAACACGGGGCCAGCAGGGGTGGTCGTTAGGCCTGAGCTGTTTTCCACCCCACCTATAACAACTGACCTCTGACCAGTCTCTGGCATACATCCCAACCTCAAAAGGCTATGTTCAACAACCTGTCTGTAAGAGCTGACTCCAGCCATGTCTTCAGCCCAGGGACATAAGTACATCCATCCATGGGGCAGGACATTAAGCTCTGGGATTCGGAGCATCCCATCTTGGAGAGAGTTAGAGGTTGTGAACTCACCAGAGGAGAGAGTCAGAGTAGTTGGAGGTAGATTAGTTGTTGGGGACTTGGGAAATGTATCTAGAGATGTCCAGTAGAGATATTAGTCAGGAATGGAGGAGAGGGAGTCTGTAATTACACCTGGAGCATGTCCTTCATAGCCAGGTGTGTGTGTGTGTGTGTGTGTCGAATCGATCTGAAAGAGGCAGTCTGAGCCACAGTCCCAAAAACAGCATTTCAATTTCAAACACACACACACATAAACACACACACACACACTGTACTGTCGGCAGCACTGTCGGTTAGTATTTCAGTTTGGGCAGTTAGATGAGCTTCTGATGCTGGCTCAAACTGCATGTGTGTGTGTGAGTGTGTGTGTGTGTGTTTGTGTGTTTTTCAAACTCTGGGTAAGCAGGTGCACAGTGACCAACAGCCTAATCTCTAATCTTCCTGCTCTGACCAAGGGAATCACTTCTCCTTGCCAGTTTACATAACACACAGACACACACACACACACAACATTTGGGTTTTGTTTACTGTAGACAAAACCAAGCTCTATTGTGTGGCAGCCCTGGAAACACAATTGTATCCCCAGAGATCTCTGAGGATTTGATACGTGGAAGAAATCCCTGCTTCCTCATCCTGGGCCAGCCCAGTGGCGACTGGCATGGGCGTCTTCTAGCTGAAAAGCGCTGGAAGCACCCTTATCTGGGCCTAATGAAACCAGGACCTGCTTCAACACTGCTTATTAACAGGACCATGGGGAGGCATGCAGAGAGAAACAAACTTCTCCTTCGGCACAAAGAGCCACCATCTGTAAATCCTTTTATCAGTTTGGGGCAGACACACACACACAGAGGCAAGCACACATTTACACAGACACACGTACTGTGTAAGTACACACCAGCGGTGGTACCAGACATGGCAGCGTTTTCTGTGTTGATACATCGCACATATTCAAATAACACTAAACTTGATTTAAATCTCAAACACACATGCTCATAGTCCCAGACACGCTGCAGCAGAGAGGACGTGTTTGGCAGCGTAGCACCTCTCTCCTTCACATTCATTCATCAGGTTGGCCAGATGACAACAGGAATGGACAACCTGCCTGCCTGGGAGGAACAATCAATCACACCAGCTTAGATCATCTTTCTCCATTGATATGCAGACCAGAACAGGCCGCAGGGTCGTGTGTGTCGGTGTGTGTGTTCTTGCAAGGAGGAGCCTGAGTTCTAGGAGATGAGGAAGTGTGTGTGTGTGTGTGTGTTTGCAGTGTAAGAGGAAAGTGGATGTTATCGCCTTCATCACTGGAGGAGAGACCTGCATCACTAGAGACCATTACTAGAGAGATACCATCTCTACAGGAGAGTTTCCATCACTAGAGAAGAGAGAGCAGATGGCCCCCCGTGCCCTCATCACACATCAATCACCTCTCATCACCACGGCACCAGGCATGCAGCACACCTCTCCAATCACCAGGGACCGGCGAAGAGTCACCTCTCAATCACAATCAGACACAAGCATATAAACGAGATAGGAAAGACAGACTGAGAAACAGACAGAGAAACAGAGACAAAAAGAAAGACAATGAGAGAGACCGAGACGGAAACCAAATGAATGAGGGAGGGAGAGGGCAAGAGACAGAGCGACAAAGAGAGAGCATCCATCAGGCATGGCAGGGACAGAGGAAGGTCTCTCTTTAGGAGCTCTCCCCCCCGTCTCTCTTGTCCTCCTTGCTGTCTCACCTGCCTACTCTCTCTCTCTCTCTCTCTCTCTCTCTCTCTCTCTCTCTCTCTCTCTCTCTCTCTCTCTCTCTCTCTCTCTCTCTCTCTCTCTCTCTCTCTCTCTCTCTCTCTCTCTCTCTCTCTCTCTCTCTCTCTCTCTCGTTTTTTTGTGTGTGTCCTGTGCTCTGCCTGGTCTGCATGCCACTTCTCCTGATTAAAAGCGCTTGATAAAAGCCAGACGGGGAGAAGAGCTACAGAGAAGCATGCGCTCGTGCTTCACAGATCATTCATCCCCCATGAGGAGAAACAACCAATAAAAAGCTGCCGTTTATGACCCTGTAGGATAAGGTAGGCTGCGCTGGCACACCCTGCGTGGAGTGAGGTGTGATTAACAATGACAAGGTTCTAACTGGTATTAACTGTACGTTGATAAGCAGCCTCGTGCGTGCCAGTGAAAGGTGCTGATGGATGGAGGGTGTGTGTGTGTGTTTGTGCTAAGTGAGGGGAGCCAAGCTGATTGATAGCTGTAACATCCTAACCTTCCCTTTCCCCTGGCTCTCTCTGTCCCCTACACAAACCTCTATATTAATATCCAGTCTGGCATGACGGCCGCCTGATGATTACAGCTGGATCTCTCTTCCTGTCTCTCTGACGTTCGCACCCGGGTCCAGCTCTCCCTGCCGGCCTCTCCTCCTCTCTCTCCTCCTCTCTCTCCTCCTCTCTCTCCTCCTCTCTCTCCTCTCTCTTTCGCGACTCATCGCCCCCTCTTCTCTTCGTTCTTTCTCACTCTGCTTTCTCCCTCCCTCCCTCCATCCACCCCACCACCCCCCTAAACACACACACACACACACACACACACTGGGGTCCTGTAGATGGCAGGACAGGTCATGGCCTGGCTGTATCTCACCCCCCCAGAGCTTGTGTCCAGCGGACGCCCCCCCACACGGTGTCGTCCATCACATTAACGGTGTTCTGCCTGACTGGAGGGCGGGGGGGGGTCATAAACCACGCCCGTCTCGCTCCCTGCCACCCTGCCCTGCCACTTGGCACCACGCCACGGGGGGGGGGGGGGGGGGGGGGGGGGGGGGGCAGGGAAATGGGGTGGGGGGGGGTGCCTCCTTTCCAAGGACGTCCGGGGAAAACGTCATTGTTGCCGGGGTGAAGAATATGCTGGCACGGCAACTGCACGATGGCCATCCCACACACACACACACGTCAGAGCAGCGCTGAGCCTGCATGACGATGAGGCTCCTTTACTCAATTACGCAACGGCTCTTCTCCGCCGGCACGTGAAGGACACACTGAACCGGCCCAACCTACACTGTACATACACTGAACATACACTGTACTTACACGGGGCCACACGCGCGGAGGTAATGGATTAGAAGGCTCTCTGCGGTTATTGGGTTTTCCCTGTTCAGCGTTCTACTTAGTCAGCATATTCCCTCTCCATCTCCTCAAGTAGCGTTCTGCATCATGACATTCACGCACAGCCTTGACTCGTAGGTAGGGTCCATTCCACTCAACGCAGATGTGGACACACGGAGAGGGCAAGAGGTGTGTGTTTCTCAAAACACCACTGCACCAGAAACACCACAGTGGCGTCAATGTCAGCCAAGGTCAGGCCAACCCCCACCACACACACACACGTGTGTGTGGAATGGGAGGCCCAGTAGGGGGAACAGGAGGACTGGGGAGTTTAATGGTGTATCGTTGACCTCTATTTACCTTTTCAAAGTATCTGTTCATATCAATGCCAGATTTCCTGTGGAAAATGAAAGAGATGGGGGGGGGGGGGGGGCGAGGATAGAAAGAGGGTAAAAGGGGAGGATAAACCAAAGGAGGGATTGGAGAGGAATTGGGGGGGGGGGTGAGTTCACTGTCCCTACCACGCCGTGTGACTGAGTGATAACGGCTAACTCAGCAACATCGCTCTCCTGCCGTCTAACCTTGGACACTCCAGTCCTCTGCGGTCTGCCTGTCTCCTTCCCTCCCTCGCTCTCTCCCTCAGATCCATTCATCCACCCCTCCCTCCTCCCCCCACCTCTCATTCACGTGGCAGGGTTCTGGCTAGCTGGAGTGAATGCCCCAGACTGTGATGATCCTCACCACACAGGGTGGACAGTGGAGACTAGGGGAGAACCAGAGAGAACTCCTCTCTTCTCCTCCCCTCTCCTCTCTTCTCTTCTCCTCCCTCTCCTCTCCTCTCTCTTCTCCTGCCCTCTCCTCTCTTCTCCTCCCCTCTCCTCTCTCTTCTCCTGCCCTCCCCTCCCCTCTCTCTTCTCCTCCCCTCTCCTCTCCTCCCCTCTCTTCTCTTCTCCTCTCTTTTCGTCTCCTCCCCTCTACTCTCTTCTCCTCCCCTCTCCTCTCTTCTCCTGCCCTCCCCTCTCTCTCTCTCCTCCTCCCCTCTCTCTTCTCCTGCCCTCTCCTCTCTTCTCCTACCCTCTCCTCTCTTCTCCTGCCCTCCCCTCTCTCTCCTCTTCCCCTCTCTCTTCTCCTCCCCTCTCCTCTCCCCTTACTTTATCTAATTGCCCCTCCCCCAACCCAGCCTCAATCAAGCAAGGGAGGAAGAGAAATGAGATCAGAGCAGAGCAATGATGAGAAAAGACCTTACACCCAATGAGTCAAATCTCCAAAGACACAAATAATTACCTTGTATTAATGAAATGATTTAATTACGTGTTCAGAATGAAGGAGATCACTTTTATGCCTCAGTGAGCTACCATGGGATGAGAAGGTCAAACAAGGCTACCTATTCTAAACATCCTTTTACACATAAATGAACACGAGTAGGTGACAACATGGCGATGCAGTGCTTCAATGTGAGTGTGTGTGTGTGTGTGTGTGCGTGCGTGTGTATGTGTATGTGTGTGTGTGTGTGCGTGAGTGTGTGAGTGTGTGTGTAGCTGTGTTCCGCATATCGAGCCACATTCATTGTGCTCATTCGTTCACCGCCACTCCCCTCCCTCTCCTGTAGAGCCACTGGAGGAGTGATCGTGTCATCGCTCTCTCACCAGGAAGCGTTTCAAAGAATGATGCGGCTCTGTGCACCACTATGACCTCGTCATACACCTAAGGGGAACATCTAAACAAGCAGGTGAATGGATGTAGACTGAATCACAATGTGTCAGAAATGCTGTATTGTGTGAACAAGAAGAACTATCCTTATGGGTAGACATAGTCACCAGTTTATAACAAGCATAAAGGAAATATACTGTATACTTAGGTCTATGACAAGTATTGGGAAGATGAGATATTCTGCTGATGCTAGCTGTTTCCATGAATGGTCTGTATAGGAATACATTCATCCAAACGTGCTACTTTCATTTGGAAGCTCTTTGGAAAGACCTCTGTTGTATGGTAGTGGATGCATGCCTTGGGTTAGAGATATTGAACAACATATATATGATATATATGAAAGAGAGAGAGAGAGAGAGAAGAGAGAGGGGGAGAGAGAGAGAGAGAGAGAGAGAGAAGAGAGAGGGGAGAGAGAGAGAGAGAGAGAGAGAGAGAGAGAGAGAAGAGAGAGGGGGAGAGAGAAATAAAGAGAGAGAGAGAGAGAGAGAGAGAGAGAGAGAGAGAGAGAGAGAGAGAGAGAGAGAGAGAGAAGAGAGAGGTGGAGAGAGAGAAAAAGAGAGAGAAGGATCGGTTCAGTCATGTGACCTTCCCTGAGACAAGAGGACAGGAAAGACAATAAGACTGGAGAATGACGACATTGTCATATCAACTGGCTGACTCTGCAGTGTCTTCTTACAAGTCCTAACCTTACAGCGCTACACAAGGGGTACACAGGGGTGTTTGGGTGTGTGTGTGTGGGGGGGGGGCAGGGGGCGGGGAAGGGGGCGGGGATGGGGTGATCTCTGACAGAGTCACTCAACACTCCCTCTAAAAGGCTTAGCTTAGTGAACTTCCTAATTCTCCCCTAAGAACTAACTCTCGGTACACACACATGTGCCTGGTACTGAAATCTCTCTGACACACACACACACACACACGTTAAACCCGTCGCCCTTTCCGGTGGCTTGCAGACTGGCCTGATGAGATGGAGAAAGGCAGGGCGGAGCTATGACAGGCATCTGGGCCTGCCCTGCTCACTCCCCCCTCATACGGCTTCAGCACACACACCCACACACACACACAATATTTGATGCATTAATTTTACCAACTGCTTTCCACTGCGTGTGAGTGCCTATAGAGTATACACACACACACACAATGTCATCAGTAATACAATACAGAGATAGACAATGATATACATGGTGCTATAAGAGGGATAAAAAAAGACCAAGCCCTGGTGGAGACACTGCACCAGCTGTACACAGCCCCGCCTTGCTTGGCAGCCCTGGGCTGCTGGTCTGGATGGTTGACTAGCAGGCTGGATGGTGGGCTGGATGGATGGTTGGTAAGCTGGCTGGATGGCTGCTCACCCAAACACAGGGAGTCAGGTGGCTGAGCGGTTAGGGAATCGGGTTAGTAATCAGAAGGTTGCTGGTTCGATTCCCGGCCGTGTCAAATGACATTGTGTCCTTGGGCAAGGCACTTCACCCTACTTGCCTCGGGGGGAATGTCCCTGTTGTTACTGTAAGTCGCTCTGGATAAGAGTGTCTGCTAAATGACTAAATGTAAATGTAAACACAGCACAGCACAGCTTGACCATGCTAGTCCCAGCAGATCTATTACCATAACGTGTGTGTGTGTGTGTCTAGGGGGGCGGTGGAGTTTCTCCTCAGGGGTCCAGCTACTGACAGACGCCTGCCTCGCTGACAAGATGTGACATGACAATCTGGAGGGTTTAGCCACGCCCCCGTGGCAGCGAAAGGTTTCCTGTTATTCTGTAGACCTGACGCAGATCCAGCAGGACAGGCCACACAGAGAATCCCAAGTCGGGGACAGTGAGTGTGAAGAGGGAGGAGCACAAGCACATAACCTTGAGCGTGAGAGACGCTGGGCATGCTTTACAGCAGGACTCCTTCTGGCCTACACCCGCCTCCTATACAGAGAAACATGATCGCCGTCAGTTAACCCTTGTGCTGCCTTCGGGTCACATGACCCAAAGGTTCATAACGAACCATCGTTGTGTTTACCCAATTTTACCCAATACAAAAACAAATATACATATTTTTCCTTTAACCTTTGCAATGTGGGGGGTCTGAGACAGCCCAAGGGTTAAAAGAAAATGCTTCACTTGCTGTTTTTGTATGAGGTAAATTTGTCGCAATACGACGGTGGGTCACAATGACTGATGGGTCAGAATGACCCGAAGATAACACAAGGGTTAAGAACTCTCCATGGTGCTGAACAGGAGAGCTTAGCAAACTAGCATCATCAGGGGATCAGCTGATTGGTTGGAAGGGGGCTGATTGGTTGGAAGGGGGCTGATTGGTTGGAAGGGGGCTGATTGACAAATCATTAGAAATAACCAACTGCAGGAGTTCTTCACCACCTACAAAGACTGTTTGCTTGTTCTCATTGAGTTGCCATGGTCATGAGCAGGTGAACGGCTAAACAACAGCTCTTTGAATTGATCAACTGACGTTCAGGGCTGCAGACCCTGTTCCTGGAGAGCTCCCGTCCTGTAGGTTTTCTCCTAATTGGCTGGTTGACAAGTTGAATCATGTTTGTCACAACTGGGGTTCGAGTGTAAACCTACAGGAGGGCAGATCTCCAGGAGTAGGGTTACACAGCCTGGATGGTTCATCATTTCTTATAAGGTTGTTTAGGTTTTTGGCAAAATATAATTATTCTTATCATGGCCTTCTTATCATTTTCCACTGGGGATACAGCATCATGTTCATGTTCACCTTCATGTTCAACTCTTGAACCTGTTAATGTTCTTCTCCCAATTCTTCTCCAAATCAAACTAAACGGCATCCTAATTAAACACTTTAATGTGAACCTCCAAGGCAGTCAACTTCTCTATCACACCAACAACATACCACAGTTTTGGGTGAAATCCAGATTACAATCAACAAAGCTATGCACTGACTCCCCCCCCCCCGCCCCCCATAAGAACCTTAAGTGCAGCCATAAACATTCATAAGGACACCCAGACAGCCAATCACCTCACCCTCGTAACCTCATGACCCCTCCCCTAGACTGGGGTCATGTGACACGTGTGACGGATGGTGTCTGCTTGTGGCAGCAATATGACTCGAACAGGCTTGCGTATGTGTGTCTGCGTGTGTGTCAGCGTATGTCTGCACCTGCATGTGTGTGCAGTAGGTACTATAACAGCACCCCCAGTTTGCATTCAGCCAAAGACAATAGTGTTACAGTGCTGTGGGCCTAATCTGGGTCCTGGGCCAGAAACCCAGTAAGTCGTCTCAGCTGGTGGACTGGTCTCAGATGAGTGCTTCTAAGTCCAGTCACAAGTTGATCTTGTGGACAGACCACACACACACAGAGGCACGCACCACTGGTCTGCATAATGTAAAATCCCCTTCACAAGAGCAGTCCATCAGCCAGGAAGTCAGTCAATTAGTCAGTCAGTCAGTAAGGAATTTAGTCAGTCAGTCAGTTAGAAAGTCAGTCAGTCAGTTAGGAAGTTAGTCTGAGGCATTGTGTGAGAACAGCCTCCCTTCAATGTCCTATTTAGTACAGTTCTGGTCAGGAAAGCCAAACTGGAGCTGGTAATGAATGTTTGATGCCAGCAGTAGTCCTGCCCCTACAGGGGGTCCCAAAGCTCAGCGTACCAAATTAAATATTCTGGAGAGAAAAAAAAGTGTGTAATAAGAATGGAAGGAATTCCTTTATTTTTTTGTAGAATCACAGATGGCTTTGTGGGAGGGGATGAAAGCCTACTGTACACAGACAGTCAGTCTGACAGGCCTGAAAAGCCCTGAATTAAGAGAGACAGGGGGGGGGGGGGGAAGCATTTCCAGGAAAGCATAAACAATTGGTCAGTCATATGTAATGTACTTGCTAAGTAAGCACTCGGAGAAGGGCCTAGCTCAGCCATTTGGATGGCTAGGCTAACATGCCAGCGTGCTAATGGACGCTAAAGGAGCTAGCTCGGGAATGATGGTATTGGCAAAAAAGAGGGCCTTAGAGACCTGATACAGCCAATTATTAGCCGAACAGCTTCTGCATGCGTCGGGGGGTGGAGTGGGGAAGGTTGCGGGCCTGACACGATTGGTCATTTGGTGGTTTCTGCTGATTCTGATGCTGGCCTCAGGGATCTGTGCAGGTTCAGCCTGTCAGCAGGCCCACAAATCAACACAGCTGCTGGTTCCAATGAGGATCCACCATGGGGGGGGGGGGGGGGGGGTTGAGAAGGAAGAGTTTTGCAGAGGGGAGGTGGAATTCATAAGGAGTTCTTTCACAGATCCAAACCCTCTTCAGCAACGGCGTGGCGGTGGTGGTCACTGGGGCTGGTTGAGATGGCAATCAAGGTCTCAGTTAGACCTGGTCCTCACAAGATCAACTCAACATCCCCCAAAACATCCCTCTCAGAGTTTACTTATCTATTACTCTCTTTCTATCTATCTCTCTCTCTGTCTGTCTGTAGGTCAGAGTAGAGAGAATTGTCTGGGAAGCACTTGGACAACATGTTTCGGAGAAGTTCCCTTCAATCTTTTCACTTTGACCTTTTTCACTTCCATCCCAAACTTTTACTCTTCCTCTCACCATCATCCACCCGCCCTCCCCCCCCCTCCAACCCCCCCCCCCACCCCACCCTCCTCCCCCACCCACCCACCCACCCACCCTTCCCCTCCCCCCCCTCCCCCACCACCACCACTCTCTCCCTTCCTTTCCCTCAGTCTTACCATGTGACACAGTGATCAAGGCTCGGATGCCCTCCTTAACTGGCTTAGTGCAGGAATGCCACGTTACAGCCTGGGAGGCATGTGTTAATCCGTCTGTACCTCTCTCTCCTCCCCTCCCTCCATCTGGCCAATCAGGGCCGTCCCATCAGCGCACATGCAATGCTAATTCTCCCTGTCTCTGCTCAGCTCTCTGATCTCTTGTTCCGTGAGGTTGTGAGCCCCCTACCTCCTTCCAGTCACCTGGGTTCATAGTACCAACAGACAAAGGAGATAGGAGAAAGCAGATAAAAACGACTGGCAAACAAACGCAGCAGCATTAAGAAGTTCAGGGTCACATTTGAAGATTAAGGGTGTACAGTCAGCAAAAGAGAAGTGGCTCTATGTGGAAAACTATGAAGTTGTAATAACTTTCAGTTCTATGATTTATATACACTTTTTTTGCTGTGAATGCTCTCTTTTAATTTGTACACTGACGTGTAGAAAATAAACAACAGCCAGGGTCAATGTGTACCTTGCACAGATACAGCACACACACACACACCCTCTCTAGGGAAATCATATATGTCATATGTATACAGTGCACTGTGGCAATGCAAAGGAATATAGACGCACCGTTTCTCTGGTCTACAGAACAGAATGTTCTACTTGGTAATTTCAGTATTATAATTTCTTGCTTCTTTTTGGCTGTTTTACGATAATGACTGTATAGTAATACTTAGATTTGTGTATATTCCTCTGATTCACTGACTGATGTGGAAAGCATCTCCCCTCCTGATCAAAGCTATCTTCCTACCAGCCTAGGGACACCCTGACACCCACTGTCATATCTTCCCCGCAGGCGCGCAGACACACACTGGCACGCATGCACACACACACACACACACAGGCTACGCAGGGACATGTCAGTCTGCTAAACACAAAGCAGATTCTCAGCAGAGACCGGGAGATAACATCTGAGTCGTAGATAAAAGCTACAGCAGAATTCCACGCAGCCGTCCAGCCCGGCGAACTGTAGACTGAGACATCAGTCTAACCACAGCTCACGGCTTGTGAAGCAGTGATAACATGTACTGCAGTTACACAGACTTAGCCATGGAGAGTAGCTGTGAATACTCTAGATGTATAGGACATGAATGAGACCTTGTTCAATATGTGTTGGTGAGAGTATGTGTACTCGTGTGTCCGTGCATGTCCGCTGCTACTCCGGTGTGTGAGAGTGTGTGAGTGTGTGAGAGTGTGTGAGAGTGTGTGAGAGAGTGTGAGAGAGTGTGTGAGAGTGTGTGAGAGAGTGTGTGAGAGTGTGTGGCAGCAGTATGTGTAGACACATTCCCTGCCGGTGACCCAGTATTTTGGGAGAGTGACAGATGATCCGGGGCCTGGGTGAGGGTTCAGCGCGCGGCTGCAGAAATCCTCAGAGAGTCTTGGGAGAACTGATGATCTGCTGCAGCTACTGCACTACACTACACAGGCAGTATCAGGGATCTTTGTATGGAAGTGGTAGAGAGAGAGAGAGAGAGACAGAGACAGAGAGAGAGATAGAGAGACAAAGAGAGAGAAAAGTGAAAGAGAGAAAAAGAAAGGGGGCTTGTTAAGAGAATGAATGAATGAGTGTGCGTGTCGGTCGGCATAGAATCCCTAACTCCTTCCCTCATTGAATGCAACATGTTCTCACACACACACACGCGCACACACACACACACACAAACTGCACCTGCGGCTTTTCACCCCCTCTCATTGACAAACAGACGTGGCACAGCGGGCAGATCCATGCAACTGCCACCCCTCTCAGCCTTCAACACTGTGCCAAGAGGCAGGCTGACTCCCCAGGCCCCAACCCCAGGCCCCAGCCCCCAGGCCCCAGCCCCCAGCCCCCTTGCCCCTCCTGAGGGAGACGGTGCCCCTCCACAAGCTGGATGGGAACAGGGGGCCTCCAGCCAACACTGTTCTATTCTTCAGTTCTATTTGGAATGGCAGGGTGTTGCCCGAGAGTAAATGTACAGCAAGCCTGCAATGTTTCAGCTTTTCCCCCACATTCTGCATCTCCAACACCTGCAGGCTACGAGAGTGGGGGGGCGGGTGCACTGTGCTGCAGACTCTCTCTTTCACACATACACAACACACACACACACACACACACAAAAGTGCACACACACACAAAAGAGTGCAGGCACACACACACTTGAGGCGCCAGCCCTGTACCAGCTCTCCTCAACAGCTGCTTCCCCACCACCAAACCTCTCCACTCTGACAGGCAGAGGGCCCTTCCACCACACTGGAGACAGGCACAGGGCGGGGTGCAGAGAGAGAGAGAGAGAGACAGAGAGAGAGAGACAGAGACAGACAGAGAGAGAGAGAGAGAGACAGAGACAGAGAGAGAGAGACAGAGACAGACAGAGAGAGAGAGAGACAGAGACAGACAGAGAGAGAGAGAGACAGAGACAGACAGAGAGAGAGAGAGAGACAGAGACAGAGTGAGAGCATAATGCAGTGGCATAACTTGGCATGTTACATCAATAGGACTGGCAAACAGGGATGCTATAATATAAACATTTATATAAACATGAACATGAAATTTACTTCTGCCTGGTCTGAGCTCTCCCAGCTCTGAAGCCTGCCTCGTTCCCTTCACTTGGTCTGGTGTGTGTGTGTGTGTGTGTGTGTGTGTGTGTGTGTGTGTGTGTGTGTGTGTGTGTGTGTGTGTGTGTGTGTGTGTGTGTGTGTGTGTGTGTGTGAGTGTGTGTGTGTGTGTCTTCCCTCTCTACTACTGGAGCAGTGATCGGTCCACAGGCTTAGGTCAGAGAACGTTTAGAGCCATCAGTCTCCTCTCAGAACGGCCTGCTGTCCCTTCAGGGAAACAGCACAATGAGAACACAAACGTGCACACACACACACACACACACCATTAGGGCATGGAACCCAAGGTCAACTGTGTACTGATGGACCACAGCAGTCCTTAAGAAACAGACCAATTAAGAATCCGCCAAACAGAAGGCAAAGCTTTAGACTGTCGAAATATTTGGGTTTTTCACATTCTTCTAAAAAATTAAAAAATCAACATAAAGACTCGATAAATGCTTTGAGGCATGTAGCAAGCCTGTCAGGGTTTCATGAGCCAGGGAGGAGGGGGAGGTGAAGCAGTGTCGATATACAGGAGGGCAGTCTATGAGGTTGGGAATCTTGGAGGGGGGAAAGGGGGTCGTAAAAAAACAGCATTACTGCAGAATAATACCAGAGGCTTCTTCTACTCCGACATACCCTCTGTCCTGCTTCACATGGTCCCAATTCCCACTCTTCTCAATGCCGTTCTCTCTCTCTTTCTCTCTATCCCCTTGCCTCCCTCCATCCCTCTCCCCCCTTCATCTCTTTGTGTTTGCAAGAGAGGGTCAAAGAAAAAAATGCCTGTAGCAGGGGTCCGGATTAGAAAACTGGAATATTTTCCCCAAAAACTCCACACAGACACTTCCCCCATATGAAAACCTGGAAGCCTAGAGAAGCCCAGCTGGTTTGTGGGGGGCAAGCAAAGACCTCAGGGAGAGGAGAAGCTGGGCCATCCTCCCAGACGTGTGTGGAAGTAGAGCCCGTCTCTCATCGAGCTGCCGAGAGCGGCTGTGCTGAGGAGAACCGACGCACAGCGTAATTCGATGACTCACGCAAAGGCTTCCAAAAGGTTGGGCAGACAATACGGACTGCTGGACATGTCAGGCTTAGCTGCTAGTGATCGGGATCAGAGGACTCACGGTTCCCTGGCCTGTCACCATCGCTCATTAGAGAGAGCATATCCTCCTCATAGGCAGCCCCCCCCCCCCCCCCCTCCCCCCCCCCAACGAGCAAGGAGGAGAGAATACTGGTTTCCTCACTGAAGCAGAACCTAAACAAAAAATGCTTTTTGGTTAACAGACGTGTCGATTAAATTATTGGCAATCAACGCTTCAATTAACCCACCAATTAGATCAGAGCATGTTTCATTCTTTGAAAAATCCAATGATGTCATTTCCAAACTGACAGACGTTGATGAAATCCCTTCCTAGGAGCGCGCTAATGAGGATCAACGGCGTCAGGAGAGTGGTGAGCTTGTCACCCGACACCGTCATCCGCCCAGACACACGCAGCCCCCCGCCAGACACTCAGCCGTGAAATAACGGAAGATCGGAACATATGATAACTGTCTGAAAAGAGGATATGGATGACGGATGTCTCCTCTCCTGTCGAGGGATTTAAATGTAATTTCCGAGCATGTTTTCATTTGTTGCCTTTGAACTCCGAAATGTATTAATGACAACCTGACACCACGCAAGACTGCTTCCTGTAAGGTGACAACTGAGAAAGTGGATTTCGGGAAGGCGTTTTATGCAATCCTGAGAGATCCGGGATCAAAGCCGTTTTGGAGAAGTAGCGCTGAGGGACAAGAGAACCACCAGAAGACTGTAGCCCTCTTAAACAAAGGCCTGTCTATTATTCTACTTTATCGCACATACAAACACACCCTCCTGGAATTTCCTCAAGGAGTGCACCACACACTGGCTTCAAAACACAGCCTGCAGGCCTGAGGGCCTGAGGGCCTAAGGGCTGGAGGGCCTGAGGGAAGAAATAGACGTGTTCATCAGTGAGGAAAATACAAAAATCTGCTCACTGGCCGAAGAACAGCGTTAATAGAGCTGCTCATTGGCCAGGGAAAAGCCATGGAAAGTGATCGTTTGTAGTATAAGTTGACTTGAGAGAGGAGAGACACAGAAGAGTAGCAGTTGTGGGAGTTTGGAGGTGGTGGAAGTGGTGTTCCTGCCGAGCTGTAGCCGCTAGTTATGTAGGGGCTCTGCAACTAATAAGTAACCTTATGAAACTGTAGCCCACCGCACCATGCAGCGGGTATAAAAAGCATCGACGGAGGGTTCGACGATTTGGGAGCTACGACAAGAGTCCTGCTGGGCAGACTGCCTGTCTGCCTGTCTGCCTGCCTGCCTGCAAGGCTTGGGGAGACACAAGCAAGCACCTTGCCCACTCCAGAAAAGTGAACCAGCAGACCAGCACGAAAGAGCACAAGAGGGAACAGTGTGTGTGTGTGTGTGTGTGTGTGTGTGTGTGTGTGTGTGTGTGTGTGTGTGTGTGTGTGTGTGTGTGTGTGTGTGTGTGTGTGCGTGTGCAATTCAGTTGTCACTAAGCAGAACAGGACACACATCTGATGAAATGTAAACCGAGTATGCAGAGATTGAAAGACGAGAGAAACAGATCTAGAGCTAGATCTACAGCATGCATGTGGTACGGTCCAAAAGTCCACATTGAACATCTTACAGGGATTTGAAGACTGAGAAACCCAAGCAATCTGTGACATCAAGAGAAGCTCTTTGGAACGTTATCAGATGTTGCTTGGTACAATATGGGTCATCAGGTTTTGCACAAACTTGGAGTCAAAAGGGAAGATAGAGTAAAAGAGAAACAGATCTATGTAGTCCTGTCCTGGATTTCAGAACACAATCTTCAAGCACAACAGCACACACAGGGAGGTTAAACACTCACACAGTATACACATGCTCAGGGTAAAGACACACATACACCCACCCACAGACACATACACGCACACACACACACAGGAAGAGAAGACCAGGACTCAGAAAGCAGCTGCTCCCTTTCTAAATTTATCAGGGGAGCTGAGCGCAGTGTGTGTGTGTCTGTGTGTGTGTGTGTGTGTGTGTGTGTGTGTGTGCGCGTGTGTGTGTGTGTGTGTGTGTGTGAGTGTTTTGGGGGGACAGAGGTTGAGCACAATGCTCAAGCCTGTATAAGTGTTGTTGAACTTTCAGTCCTCCTAATCCTTCTCATCTTCCTCCTCCTCCTCCTCCTACAGTTTGGTAAATAAGCATCTCTCTACAGGCCTGCTGTGTGAAGCAAAAGGACTATTGATGCACTTGGTTTAGCAAGAGCCTCTGTTAAAACATTCATAATGAAAGCGTACCCAGGGACCGAGCTCTGAGAAGACCCCCCGGTTGGAGGCAGGTAACATCCTCCGCTTAGCCCATACTGACTCTGACTCCATGAGGCATGAGCTTCAGAGACCACATGGGCCTGAGTGTGTGTGTGCACGTATGTTTTGCCCAGGAACACTGGCTGTCACGCACGTAGTCGTGCAATCCAATCAGAGCTGCCCCTTCAGAGTGGACACTGGGATCGTTAACTTGCGAAGCACAAGAAGAGGTAGGGTCTACACTCATTCTCATTATTTATTTAGAAAACATGATGATTCATCTGAGATTTGGGGAGGCGGGGGGGGTGAAGGAGGGGGGGGCGCTTAGATTCTTTGGGCTGTTCTGTGACCCAGTCAAGCAAAGCTCATGTGGGAAGGTTGGGGTTGTGCCAAATGAATACTGCCAGGTAAACAAAGCAGTGGGCTCAGCCTGAACGGCTTCGACCTATTGATCTGTGGGTCACAGAGAGAGAGAGAGAGAGAGAGAGAGAGAGAGAGAGAGAGAGAGAGAGAGAGAGAGAGAGAGAGAGAGAGAGAGAGAGAGAGAGAGAGAGAGAGAGAGAGAGAGAGAGAGAGAGAGAGAGAGAGAGAGAGAGAGAGAGAGAGAGAGAGAGAGAGAGAGAGAGAGAGAGAGAGAGAGAGGCAGCGAGGTGCTTTCGTCTGGCTCTCGGAAAACACTTGAATAAATCGAATGTTCAGTCAGAGACCAAACAGACAAAGACAAATATGTGTAGATATCGAAGTCAGTCCAAAATTCTCAGTCCAGTACAATTTTCCATCCTTTTTCATCCTTCATTGAGAAGTCTGGAGTGGAGACTGAGAGTGGCATGTTTTTCTTATATAGAGAGCTTGTCCTGCCTTAGAGACACAGACAAATGTTGGCCGTAGTAACATGAATAGAGACGTGTAGTAAATCTGCCTGGCCAGAAGGAGAGAGCACAATTGGCAAACACTGGCGGCTTTAAAAGTGGGTTTTACAGCTGCTGCAGTCTGAGCATGTTCCCTGAGGGACGGATGTTGAGTCCAGGACACTACAGGATCTGTACCGCTCACTAGAGCAGGACAGAGAGGCGTGTGTGTGTGCGTGCATGTCCAAAAACACACCCCGTGCTACTGGTGTCGCCATGGCGATATGGTCCGAGGCTAGAAAGGGTACTGGCGATTGGCGCCCCTTAACAGTTCTCAAGGAATGTCTACACGCCAGCATGCACAAACACACACGCATTAAGCCGCACACACATGCAAGTGAAGTAACGGCAAATGGGGGTTTTTTCTGTGCAGATCTCATTGTCCCACTAACAGAAGCCAGCCCCGTTTTTGAGCCCCTCCCCTCTGAGCCAGAGCAAATTAAGAAGGGGTTTACAGTAATGGCTTTGAGGAAATGTCTTGCAAGCATTGCTAAAAAAAAACAATCCCTCCTATCTAACTTAACCAACACATAAGTAAATCACCAATAAGATTTTCCTTATCAAAATATACTGTGAAAAATGCTGAGCTACAGTCAATCCAAGCAGATTTCACTTTTACAAATGCAAATATATAGGTGTCAACGTGGTGTTAGGTAATGTGACAAATTGTGGGTTGCCAAGTTAAGGACTATTTTAGCACCAATTGGTGGTTTGTGAGATTGGCCAGGGGTCTGTTGGAGAGGGCCTGCAGTCTTAAGTCACACTCCATTTCCCTTCTCTGCAGGAGCGGGGGAAGGCTAGGGGGAGAAAAGGACAGATGTAGGTTGATACCGCAGTGTGTGTGTGTGTGTGTGTGTGTGTGTGTGTGTGTGTGTGTGTGTGTGTGTGTGTGTGTCAACTGTACCCCATCATATCTCATCACCCATCATAGCTTTGCTAGCAAACAGGCATGAAAGAAAAAAAGGCAAGGACATATCAGTCCAATCTAACATGAGTCATGCACAATACTAAACATGAGACGTAAAGAATGTCACTGGTAAAATCACAGACAAAACACAGTGAACAGAAACCGTTTGATGTCCGCTTGCTGCATTGTGAGCGATCGCAAGCTTTCTCATGCAGGCCAAGGATACTCTACCACCTTCACACAGACATGTAAACAAGGACATGTCTATTTTCCCAAACAAGTCTCTGTTGAAGTAAAACAGATTATCCCTACCCAGGAACCAACTAGACAAACAGCCACCAAGGTCATACAGGACAAGTACATTCAACCTGTGTGACTGGTTGAATGGTGCCTGACACCTAACAAGGCTCTCATTTCTAACTGAGCCTGACAATGTGGATGCAGTTTGGCCAAAACACCTTCTAACAACCAGAGCAGAACACTGCCGATATAGGAGCTTTGTTTTTAGTCTTGTTTTCAGGCTGGCTCAATAGCCATGCTGCATTGGCTCCTTCTGGTGTAGGTGTTGATCGATAGATCAGTCTTGAGGGCAATGGAGAAGTGTGCGTGTGTGTGTGTCACAGTGCTTTGTTGCGTGTGTAATGTTGTAGCGAATGGCCGTGTCAGCATCCTTCTTGAAGTCGTGCACCCATGTTCGTCCCTCAAACACACAGACCTTTACGTGACATAACGTACACACACAGAGCTTTTTGGCACACACGCATACTGTACACACACACAGAACACACACTCATTATGTACAAGGTTAAATGGGACAGTGGGCAGCTGTAAGGGGCAATCCCAGACAGGGGGTTACCCCGGCCCCAATTACCCAGCAGGGGGTCCCGCCTGCGGCCTGTCTGAATCGCGACCTTGCCCCTTGAACCCTCCCACACAGACCTCCACTCTGACCCCATATGATTAGACGGCCGATAAGGAAGACCCAGCATACGAGGCACTGACAGACTGCCTCTGTTCACAGCGATGCAGTGTGAGGCTGCTTGTTCTGAGACGAGGGGAGATCCTGGAGCGTGTTGCTTTAATGCTGACTGGCTCATACACACACAAAAACACACACAGAGTACAGAAGCATTAATCATGACCAACTCAACACCCCCCTCCCCCCCTCCCCCCCCCCCCCCGCACCCCTCCTCCCTTCTCTTCCACGTGCTCCTGGTCCAAGGTTGACTTTACAGCCTCTGTATTTACCCAGAATGCTGCAAAGGTGGCGTGCCGTGGAGATTAAATCAAAGGACATGTGTGCTTAGGGATGGGCAGGTATCTGGGATTGTCTGGTCGTGCCTGGATCCACCAGGTGCACCAGCCCAGAGCAATCAGAAATCACCCTCTAGATATGTTGGCTACTGTAATGCAACATCATCAGCAGGGCTAATTGACGCTAATGCTGTTAGCTACCTCTAATTCTATGTCCCATGAGGTCTTAGGGGTATGTCACCTTCCTGACCTCGCAGCTGGGAAAAGTAAAAGCCAAAAATGCAATGCCTGTGTTACAACAAACTTTGGGTGAAACAAACTTAAATCCGTGTTTGATTCTGCAAGCCATCCACCCTGAACCAGAGTTGATGGGTTCTGCAGCAGTTTGAATGAGTGTGAAGCCGAGTCTTACCGAGGTAGAGGGACGCGTTCTCCTTCTTCACGTTGTCGTCCAGGTAGGTGGGCCCCAGGGTGTAGATGGGAGTTGACCCCATGCCCACCAGTATTTGGGCACAAATGAACAGTGCCACGTACAGGTTGTGTTCATTGCCCTCTTGGTCGCGCGGGCACGACCCAGCGTCGAGAAGCTCGCGCCCGCTGGAGTTGCCCGCGAGGCAGAGCCCCTCGTGGCCAGTGGAGGAGTTCAGCTCCTGGATCTGGTAGGGCGGGGAGATGAAGTGGGGCAGGGAGAATAACCCGGCCCCGATGGCAATCAGGATCCCCCCCACAGCCAGCCAGCGAGGCCTCTGGCCCCGGCCGCCAAAGTACGAGATGAAAACGACCACGAGCAGGCTGCCAATGTCGAAGCAGCTGACCAGCAGGCCGGACTCGGAGCTGCGGAGGCTATAGCGCTTCTCGATGGTGGTGATGACGCTGCTCAGGTAGCCGGACACCATGAGGGACTGGATGAAGGTCAGGTAGGACATGCAGAACAGGAAGCTGCGCGAATCCGCCAGGATCACACGCACAAACTTACGCACGGGGACTCGGACGAATCGGGTTAAGGAGAAGCCCAGCTTCTTCCCCCCAGAGCTCGTGACCCGGTGCCCCTCCATGGCCACGGAGCTGCTGAGGCCCACCAGGCTGGAGGCGGAGGGGGAGAAGTCTGTCCGGGAGGGGGACTCCGCCTGGTTGGAGTCTGGGGTTTGGGGCTGGAGCTCGCTGCTCTGGTCAGCGGCCAGAGATGTGAGAGTTGTGTTGACTAGTCGCGGGTCCAGCAGCTCACTGGCCTGCTGGCAGGGCCCGTTCAGGATGGGTAAGCTTTTGGACTTGAAGCTCCCTGGGTCCAAGAACGGGGTCTGGAACTCGTTCACATCCATGGATACGTCGCTCCCCGTCTCGTCATTGTCGGATGACGTCATGGCGTGGCTCAGAATAGCTTCCATATCTCTAGTGACGACTCAGACTAAACATCTAGTGCCACATAAGGACATGAAAACATTACTACTACTACTGCAAGGGTGGTGACTGAGGCAAGGAGGTTGCCCAAGCAGTACAACTGAGGGGGTCCGGGGTTTTCTATCTATGTTCATGATTCATCTTCATTGCTATTTGCAACAACGCTGCTTTCTCCCCAAACACCCAAAGTCTAAGCACCTCATCTAGACTAAAACATCACTGTCTCCTAACAAGCCACTGACGAACGGTGATACTATCTTGACCAAATAGAAAACAACATCACATATGTCCATATGTAGCCTGTAATCCCATCCGACCAGAATGCTACAAATGGAAATATTTTGTTCTTAAGCAAAGCGTAGTATGAGACGATGTTACAGATATATGTAGTCAAAGAAAATGTTGCCACTTCGAATAGTTCATTCTCGCCTTGCCAGTACTATTACACGATTTACGGTCTAGACTTCATAGCTCTTTGTTATCTGTCACCGCTGGCAGTCTTCATAACGGTAACGTTTTTGTTCGCTTCTGTCCAGAAAGCTGCGCTGAATTCCACAGAAAAACAAAAAATAAAGTTGCAATTGTTAGAATTCTTATAACAGAACATCATATTGTAGGCTATATTGGCAAACACTTCCCTGTATCGAATGTAATTCTTCCTTTCTTTCAAATATTGTCATTTCAAAACAGGGATGTGTAAACATGTAAATCGTTAAATAATACGGTACTTGTACTTTTTATAACAATGATCATACATATGTGCAAATACGATATGCTGTCAAGTTCAGAAATCTATTCTTCTGTCAAATAGGGAATTCGAGGAACAATGAGAAAACAATCACCCAGTAGCGTTTTAGTCCCGACTTTGAAAAGAAAATACACATGATTCAAGTAGAAATTAGTCCGGATGTAAGTCGCCGCAACAATGAAAATTACTGTTGAATAAGTTACAGATACATAACATGGATATTCTCTAAACTATACTAGAAAACGATACCATACTAACGTAACTGTACAGAAAGAGCCGTTATACTCACTCAGGACGCAAGGAGGTAGGCGGTTGTTGTCTCCGAAGCGGCCACTCAGTGAATGAGATTGCGGATGGTCGGTGGTGGGGGGGATACAACGGGGGCGAATAATTTTCACGCCAGCTACCGGGACTTGTAGTCTTTCAGCAAATCGTTTCACTGGTTGAAAAATGCTGCTTGTCTCTGCAAGCATGAATCACCAGCGAGATCCTGGGCGACACATATTCACCGGGTCGAAAGCCGTGCGTAACGAGCGTCAAAACAGATCATTCTCCACCACTGACTTTAGCGGTCTGTTGGTTTTCGAGACTACATGTAGCCTACCAAAATGCTTCGTCAGCCGTCATGCCAGCTTATTGCGAAACCTGCATTAAATCGACAGCTGCGACCCACTCTGACCCCAACAGTGATTGACGGCATTCAAAATTAGGCTTTGGACAATGGCCTCTGTTCTTGAAAGTCTTGCCTCTTCCAAGGCTGTAGCCTATTTGAATTGTAAATGCATTTATAATGGGTTGAACTCATGTTTCTGAAGACTTCTATGTAAATAATGTTAAAGCTACAGAACACATCATTTGACATGTATTAAACATGCTTTTGCTGTAACATGAATGCACAAGTTTACATTTCTTTACATTTATATTAGATTTCTTCGATTGAAAAGACACTCGTTAATGGGACTGCCCTCAAACCATTATGCTCCAATCAGGAGATGTCTTCTTCCTCCCACTGGTTGTTGGAGGGATGGATGACTTTCCCCAAGGTCATTAATTCAGTGAGAGGGTGGGATGCTGTTTCTTCCCCCACCTCCTCCTCCTCTCTTCTGCACCTGTGTGTGGTCGCTGTGCCCTCAGTACAGGCTAATGACTGTCAACCTTAGTTGGCAGGTGTTGGGCTCTTATCTCAACCAGTCTCAGGGCTTTTGAGAAAGTGAGTGTTCATTTTCCAAAAGGCAATTGAAAACGTCAACAACTGAAACCATATGAATGGGTAAA
The DNA here is from genome assembly GCF_963692335.1 of Osmerus eperlanus. Lineage (NCBI taxonomy): Eukaryota > Metazoa > Chordata > Actinopteri > Osmeriformes > Osmeridae > Osmerus > Osmerus eperlanus. The sequence continues at coordinate 13,756,216 of NC_085032.1, read as the reverse complement.
TAAAATAAGTCTAAAATTACATCTATGGTCCCAAAATCGACAATGGTATCTGTAAGCTGGTGGTTAAGAAGTCAAGCCCACCTCACCACAGTGATGTGCCAGACAGATTGTCTCCCACCAATCACACAATGGCTTCAGTGATACCTATGAGGGGCAATTTAGGAAATGATTCCGAATGTCCTCACACAAACACATATGAAACACATACACATATGAAACGTTCACACACATTCACAGTCAGAATTATTTCCCAAACGGCCCCTCATAGATACCCATCAAGGCTCATCATAGCAGCCTGTGCTGTCCCTGTAAAGATATCCAGCCTCAAGGCTGCAGATCAGTGACACCCAGCCGGAGGACTACACACGCACACTCTGTAGATCTGACCTTCTAAGGGCTGCTGACTAAATGATTTAGAAGAAGAAGAGAGTACAAAGTTGCGAGTCCCCAAGGAAGTCTCTCAGTGTCTGGAAATGTTTGCACAAGAGTACAAAATCATTCGGGTCAGCAGAGCAGTACATCAGTTTTAGTGGGCGTTTATGACATTACTTCAGCATTAGATTTGATGTGATGCAAGTGTGGTGGGTGACAGTAAGGCCTATCACACACACTGTGTTCGTGTGAAGGTCAGTCGCAGCTTTGCTCCCTGGCAGAACAGCTGCTCCGCAGGGGATTAACCAATGGCAACGCCAGAGATCACAATGATGCCAAATTCCTGGGCCTGATTGGCAGCCTATAGTGATTATACCCAAAGCCACTGGCAGACATTTTTAGGGGCCAGCAGATCCCTGTTCACACAAATAGTAGTGGATCGAGGCCAAGACCAGTTCAAGGAACATTTACAGGAGGTTCACTTCTGAGATGCCATTGATGGTTATAACAGTAGTGTCTGCTTGTGAGATTATTCATCTTATCATTAGCTCATATGCAATTGATATCTGTGGAATATGTGAAAAACTGGGACTTAATTTTCACAAGACCGAAAAGGGCTTTGCCTTCAAGTTTCTACATCAAATACTGAACACTGTCTAGTTTAGTGCAAAGATTTTAGTTTGATTTACATACTGTAGTATTACCTTTTTCATTTGGGGTCAAACTAGCCTATTGTCAGAAAGATAAATAGTTAAAGAAGGATGCTTTGATGTAACTAGACTCAATGTATGCAAATCATTTGTTTCTGGTTGATATCACATGCGGATTCAATCAGGTATTTCAGCACACCGCAGAGGCAGGTGTCCAGACACTATGGAGACCACATCCAGGGCAGGGAATGGGACGACATTCTTCAAAGGTTAACGTATTCACAGAACCCCAGAAGTCGTTTTTATAGAGTGCCATAAGGTTCCCATGGAAGCCAGCTCAAATGCCAAACAGTAGCACAAAACAAGCCATTGATACAGAAAAGCAAGAGATTCTTTTCTGTACGTGAACGAAAACAACAAGACCGCCCAAAAGAATTCCGCATCGCAATAGCTATTCAATTACATGGAATCGCACAATAATTATTTATTTACTGTTTTGTGTAAATCAGACCAGATATCTCAAGACATATAGGCCTACTCTTTTTGTGTCATTGCTTTCAGGTCTCAAGCAAGAAATCAAATTGATTGACGATAGTTACTTGATTGACATGATTGATCTAGCTATTAATGTTTGCTCAGCATCAAGTTAGTTCTAAACACAGCTGCCATAAGCCTCCCTCACAGAGACACAGCGACGCGATGATCAGAGACACCTGCACGTGTTTCCTGCTGCATCACCCCGGGGTCGTCATGGCTGCTTTCCACATGCAGTTCTAGTCTTCACGTTCCTCAAAACCAACCATTGCCAAGCAGTTATATCAACTTTATTACTAGAAGGACTCATGCTATGACAAGATACTAAGAATGAATCACAAGATAACCACGTAGTCGCAATACAAATGTTTTACTGTTAAAAGTTACTTTTAGACTAAGTCTAGTATTTGTGATTAGTCTTCAGCATAGCTGCAGTGGGCTGTCTTCAATGGCAAATTAACGAGATAGGCATTAAGAAAGCAAACAGCACCCCTTAGCGGTAAAACAGTCCGTCAGCTTTAGGCAAGAAGTTCAACTGTCTACCAAAAGGTGGTGCTCGCTCCACATAATTTTCCGAGCCACGAGCAGCGCAGGAATCTGCAACGGGAAATGTTTCAAGTGTGGTGATACTATCAGTGCTATTAATTTGACAGACTGTCGTAGCGGTGGCGTGAACGGTTAATAAGCTTCAACACAGAGTTTAATTAACACAAATGGATTTGGATATTTTTAGGAAGTGGAGAATTTTTTCAAAATAATGTAAGGCTAACATAGTGAAAGGTTTATTTGTAAAGTATGTAGGCTATATGGAACGTCCTGTAATATAAGTACCTAAACTACCGTTGTATGATGTTAATCAAAGTGGTGCGTTGTAAATTACTGTAGTATTATATTGCTCAGAGAAAGTTGCGATCATGTATTTGCCAGTAGTTGTAAATTCACACCATTCTATGAAAATCGTCTGTTTTTAATGCCTTCACGGTTTTATTTAATTGACTGTTCCCTTTCTTGCCAGGAGATGGCAACCAATGCGTTTGCTGCTCTGAACCTTGTATAGATTACTGCCATTGATTAACTTGTATGACGACAACAACATTCCACAACCTTACTAGAATGTGACCAATGGAATTAATAACATTAGACGTATGATGAATTAACATCATGGAGATTTTCCTTTATAGGTTTCAATCAACTGATTTGTCACAAATTGCACTGTCTTGTTCAAATAGGCCTTTTGTTCAAGGCCTCAAGTGTCTGGTGGCTAAGTGCATCAGGCAGGAAAGCCAGGCAGTTTGTTGCATCTGGTTGCATATTTTTGAGCGTAGGCAACTGTGATTATGTGTGTGAGTGTGCAGCTGTGAGTGATGGCATCTCGCCTGCCTGGTGTGCTACTCCAGCTTGTGGCCTTGGACCGCCCCCCCCGCCCCCCGGCCCCCCCAGCCCCCCCGGCCCCTGTCTCCCACAGCCCCATCCCACGCTCTTCCTGTCAACCATCCCAACTTTATTGACATTACAGGAATCGCTAATGAAACGCTGTCTGGGTCTCAGCTCCCGACTCTGTCTGTAGGACTATTAAAGGAACTGACACACTCACACACGCGTGTGTGCGCACATGCACATATAGTATGCACACGCACACACAAACACTCTCTCTCTCAAAACTCACACATGATTCACAGACACACACACAAACACAGCAGCCTTTCCCGAACATGTTCTCACCCATGTTCGTCTGCTGTGTTCCGTACGGGAACCGAGGCTGTGAGAGTGAGGTGTGTCTACGAGTGCGTGTGTGCGTGTGTGCGTGTGTGCGTGTGTTTAGAAGGTGAAGTAGACAGGAGGTCCGTCCCTATTTCATGCTTCATCAGCAAATGGTTTGGCGGCAGCACTCAGGGCTATGGGCTGCAGGTTGAAAGCGGGGACTCTATGCTTTATCTGCCATCTCTGTGGCGTTTTACCACGTCCTGCTTTGGGGAAAGACACCCTCCGCCATTAACTGTGGTTCTTTGTGCTTCTGTGGAGAGGAGAACATTGCTTGTGTCCCTGGTTCTTGGTTCTTTATCCAGGAAGCACTCTCCAAATGAGTTAAGACATTCGGGGAGGGACGTGGGGCGAGAGTGGTGCATATGAATGCCCTGGCAGAGCAGGGCAGAAGGCAGGACTTTGGGGTAATTGAGTTAAAAAAGTGCAGGGGCCCCAAAATAAAGACCTACCCCCCAACTCCGATAAGACAACCACTGGGGCCCCCAGCTGAGCGCAGCAATCTCAGCAGATTGGCGGCCCATGCTTATGCTAATGACCCGTACCCCCACCTCCTTCCCCCCCTCCGACCCATCCCACTATACCCAAAGCTTTATGGGTATGGCAGGTCACCCAATCAATGTCTTCTCTCTCGTTCGTCCATGACAAAGGGGCAGCTGAAAGGGCCTGGCCTGGTACATCGCTGGGCCATGAACAAACAGGAGCCTGCAGTTAGAGAGGACCCCTGTCCGTGTGCTTGTGCTACAAACAGACGACACGCAACCAGGGAGACCCTACGGCTGAGGCTCCACGGAGAGAAATCAATACTGCCCCCCCCCCACCACCACCACCACCACCACCACCCCCCCCCCCCACCACCCCCCCCACCACCACCACCACCACCACCCCCCCCCACCACCACCACCACCACCCCCCCCACCACCCCCCCCACCACCACCACCACCACCACCACCACCCCCCCACCCCCACCACCCCCACCACCACCACCACCACCACCACCACCACCACCCCCCCCACCCCTTTGTTGTATTTCCTTTAAAAAAAGATCTATCTATCAGTCTTTCTTTCTATCATAGTTGTCATCCCATTCTTTGAGCAAAGGCACTCAGACTCTCAGTTGCCTCTGTGATACTCCGAACTGACTGAGTGTCTGCTTGTTTAACCTGAGCTGTTTGGCTGGAACGGCTCTGGGATGCTGGGAAGAGGTGTTTAGCTTTCCTCAGCATATCTGCCACTCCAGAGACTCAAAGTTTATAGTAAACACAGTACTGTTTTAAGCCTTGTCTCAATGCTCTAAATCTTATGGAAATGGCCCAACACCTTCAGGCTTTGTGTTCTCCAGGGGCCATGTGAAGACTCTTACTGCGTTGAAGGGGAATGCCAAACATTTCACATTCATGGGATACGATTACTTACATATGAATGGCATAATTGCTCTGGTAGAGGCTTAAACTACCATGTTAAGTATGCCCAGTCATTGCCATGGAGCCCTCGGGCTATAGGGATCACCATCAGCAGAAATTGTAATGAATCTATTCTATCTTTAGAGAAAAGAAATGTAGGTTTGTTTTGTGTGTTTGTGTTAAAGATAGTTAATCGATGCATAGTTAGGCGATTGCTGGAGTGATAACAGGCAGGTCCAATAGAAATGTTAATAAAATAGGAATGAATTACTTCCTGTGATGGGAACCTCTCTCACGTGAGCCACTACAAAGTGTAGAGAGTAGAATTTCGTCTCTACACTTCCCCTGGGAAGGATGGGAAGCCTCGCAGATGGAGGACAGGTGTGTGGGTGACCAAGGACATCTCTCCCTTCATTCAAGCAGATCATTCATCTGCCTACAATCCTACGCTTTTGTGTTCTGAGAAAACATAGAAGCCAACCAGGCGTCTGCGTTCAATTCAACCCTGCCCTTGTGTCAGCTTCTCCCCTGAAGAGGGTCCTTCTCCTCCCGGCTCATCCCGCTAATTACCCAGCAGCCATACTGTAAATGGACCTCTTCTGCTAATCAGCCTAGAACCAGGAGTAGGGGGGTGGGGGTGGGGGATGGGTGCATGTCAATAGACAGACCCCTTCCCTACTGTGAGGTCTTGATGCTCTGCCTAAAGCCCCAATCCAACACCCAGACTCATCTCTAGTCTTTAACTTCCGACAACCTCTCCCCCTCATCCCTGATGCTCGCGCCCGCAGCCTTTCTTCCCTGGCTTCCCAAATCTACACAACAATGTTCGCAGGTCAGCCATTAGCACGTCAATGGGTGTGTCTGAATTAATTGATGTGTAATTATTAGATTAATGTTAGTAATCAAGTGTGTGGCAATGCGTTTTTTGTGTTTTGTTTTTGTTGTCTGTGCATGGGTGTGTATGTGTATGTTTGTGTGTGTGTGTGTGCTGTGTGGAGGATGGAGGGATATAAGGAGATGTCACACTGAGAAACTCCTGCCCCAGGTTAATTCACCCCTCCCAAACACACACACACACACACAGACACACACACAGACCAATGGAGTGCTTGAAGCACAGCTGCCAACAGAGCAGTGACACCACCCTGTCCTTCTAAACAAACACACTGTGAGTTAGCAGAGGTGTGTCCAGGATCATTACTGCAACACTGTCTTTGTTCTGACCATAATCCAGGAGATCCATTGTGCGGTGCACGAGCACGATCCTTCATTAAGAACTGTACCCCCCCCACCTTCCACTCCCCTTTACACACACACCCCTCCGCCTCTCATCACCCCTCCAACACCCCCCCACCCCAACCCATCACCATCCCCTTTCACACCCCCACACCCACTCTCACACAGGTGAAGTGTGCTGGGTCACAAAGGTCCTGAAAGGAGCACAATTAGCCCAGTGGCTGTATAAGACCAGGCACGAGGCCAGGAAGCGTGGCGATCAATGGAGGTTAACTTTTATACGACTCTTGAAAGTAAACAGCGGAGTCTGCCACCTCACGCCTGATGACACACAGGGCCGGCCGCTCTCATCACATCCCCTTTGTGACCGCTCACAATCACTCATTCATACATTCATTGGTCATCCATTTATTGTGCCTTACAGTCGGCCAATAGGGCAACAGGAGACTGTATGACATGGGAAGGGGTGGAAGAAAGAAATGAACAGTAGGCATGGTAAAAGGGGGTTCTGTCCTTTCAATGGAACCTCTTGACAGACATTCAGGCGTGCCTGTCAATGATTAGATGAGGATCAATACAGGGCAGGCAGGCAGTTGGGATGGGGTGGGGTAGGGTGTGGTGGGGTGGGGTGTGGTGAGGAGGGTTACCGGGGTAAAACATGCTTTACTGTACTGTGTGGTCCAACACGTCCTCATGTCTTTGTGTGTGTGTACGTGTGTTTTTTAGTCATCTCTGCTTGGCCATTTCTCCGTTGTGGTCCAATCCCACTCTCTGTCTCTCTCTCCAGCCCACTGGCTCAGTGATCATGTGCTCTGCCCCCAGTGCACAACTGCCCAACACATCACCAGGTCTCCACCAAGTAGCTTCCCCTCCTCACAGCCCTGCCTTCCAGGACTCCCTGTAATGATCGGCAGCCTAAATAAATGCTCTGTGGTTACTGTCTATTGATCAGATGATCCGGCTATCGGATGAGCTAACAGATCCATGAAGGCCGGCCCCTGTGATTGAGCCTCCGTGTGTGCGTTTGCGTGTGTGTGTGTGTGTGTTGTCAGTGTGGCTGTGTGTGCCTGCATGTGTTCTCAATTTGTGTGTGTGTTCTCAGTTTGTGTGTGTGTGTTTGTGTGACTTCAAGAGGATTAAAGCCACTCTACTCACGCTCACTGGTCACACAGTCTGTGTTGTGTTTTCTTCATGTGTCCTGGTGCTAATTATGAGCTACAAAGCAGGCTGGCGCTGGTGCTCCCAAAGGAGGCCCCAGTATTCAGGCTCTCCTCTGTCCTGTGTGATTAAAAGAGGGTAAAGTTTTAGATGGAGCTGTCCAGCTAATCAATAGAATGACCAGGACACATGCAGGACACCAGCAGAGTCTGGTGACCCCGGCACAAACCTGTGTTGCCCAGGCAGAGGTCCTTTTGAGGGCCACCTGCCAGGGATGAGAGAGGGTGGAGGGATGGCGTCGGTGTCATCAGTTCAAACAACTCTTGGCTCAAAGGGTAACTAGCCGGATCAGTTTGCAAAAGCTTGTGCTAGGGGAGAAGGGATTTGGAACAACCAGCGGACTGATTGGAGGGGTGGATGGGTGGATTTGGAGGAGGGTCGGGGGCGAGGAGCATGGGAAAAACAGTGGAGGTGTGTGCGGCGCTGATCTGATGTTGTGACACGCCGAGGGAGACATGTGACGCTTGGGGACCTTCCCTCGCGCGTCCTCCGCTCCGCCACGCCTGACCATCGCCTGTGAAGGTAATGTCACCTGTCACCTCGCTCACCACAAGCAGCCGAGCACGGCCGCGCCACAGGCTCGCTAACTAGCAGCCGCGCCCCGCACACACACACCTCTCAGCCTCCTTCTGGCTTATCCCCTCACTGCAGACAGGCTTAATGACAACAACAGTCGCAATTAAGATCTGGGGCTGGTCAGTCCTTCGTTAGCCGCGTGTTTTTCTTTCTGTCACGGGGGCTCGAATGAAACGCCTAATAGACGGGTTTAGTTCTAATAGGCCTCAGGGGGGCAACACCTGAGTGAATGCAACACCGTATCTCTCTCTCTCTCTCTGCACGGACAAACACACACACACACGGAACACAACAAGGCCCTCGTTCAGGAAGACGAAGGGGGTGAAGAAGACACGTGTTGATAAGGACGGATTATGAGGCAGTCCAGCATGAAAACACAGATCAGCCTTATTGGCCTCAACCTGGGAGCTCATTAATTACGCTGCAGTGGGTGGGGAGGGGGAGGGGGGGTGGAGACAAGCGTGGAGTATAGTATAGCTGGAGAGATAACATGTAGTTCTGTTCTGAACATGTAGTTCAAATGTTACAATAGGTGGTGGAACATTTGGAAATTGTGACAATCCGTGACAACAAACAAATTAAGTTTTAGGTACTTATCCCTGTCCAGAGTATCCTTCTAATTAGTTCTCAATAACAGGCCTCAATCAGCAGGCTGCAACTCATCCAGACCAGGGACAGGTCACTCTGTGCCTCCTGTTCCTTAAATCAGGACCTGTAGCTTCTGAGCTGTCCCCACTGTTCTCCTTCTCTCCCTCCTTCTCTCCTCCTCTCCTCTCGTGTCTTCCAGTGACGGTGTGGCGAGGGGTGCCATCACTCACCGCCCCCCCGGCGTAAATCCGGAACTTCCCCAACTAGTCGCCACACTCCCAAATGACCTCATCGCTCTCCGCCAGCAGACCCACTCTCTCTGTTGCCGCGTGAAATATAGGGGATGATGATGGTGGTGATTATTGGTGATTTCCTCAGCGGTGTGTGTCATTAGTCTGGGGGGGGGGGGGAGGGATGGATGGTCTGTCTTCGGGGCACTGTTTGGATCACCTTCCTGATTGTTTTTCAGCTGTTGATTAAGCCGAGCTAGATTAACGTGCATCTACAAATGCTCAGGAGGAAGAACAATCGCCACTCAGCCTCCGTAAAGCTATCCTCTCCTCAGGCATATTCAATTTACGCTGTAGACAAACTGTAGACTCATAACTATTGTTAAAGACAGGGACCCAAGCAAGACTCCAGGTCAGCGAGAGAGAGAGAGAGAGAGAGAGAGAGAGAGAGAGAGAGAGAGGACAGAGAAAGAGAGAGAGAGGACAGAGAAAGAGAGAAAGAGAGAAAGAGGGAGGACAAAGAACAAAAGGGAGGGGAGAGAAAGAGAGAAATATGGAAGTTAGAGAGAGAGATAGATGGACGAGAGAGAGAGAGAGTGAGGAGGGAATGAGAAAGACAAAGAGAGATAGTGTAAGTTCTCTATCTGTCTGGGGCCAGGCCAAGGCAGGTCTCTTCTCCTCTCTTCTCCTCTCCTGCTCTCCTCTCCTCCTCTTCCCTCGCGACACGCTCTTCTCTCTTCCTTTAATTACAGTGTTGATGCTTGGTGAGTGCTGATGACTTGATTAAGCCTGCTGTGTGCAGTTCCAGTCTCTACCCCTCTGATGAATGGCCCTCCATCTTATTAACTTACTCATGCTGATCAATAGATCGCTGGGCCTGAACATTGCAAGGACAGAGGAAAGCTGCTGCTGCCCACACACCCATTCTCAAACGCAACACAGATGATTAGCTAATGTAAGCAGTCTATGTTTTTTTATAAAGAAGAAGGACTATACATTAGTTTATAGCTGTACATGATTTAATTCATTATTTGAAATGGATATTTAGAAGCACCATTGTTTATTCTTGCAGATCCATAAATCGCTATGGATGATAGCAGTTAGCGCATGTTTTATAGGCTGAAAAGCCACTCCATATGTAAGACCCTGTGACCCGTAGACTATGTGCAGTCAGATGAGCTGTGTCCTTTCAGAGACCAGAGGAGGGTCATATCTAATTCCCCGCCCCCTGCCCCCCTGCCCCCCTGCCCCCCTGCCCCCCTGCCCCTGCCCACCCCCGGGACATCAGACCTGAGAGGGCTCGTCATCATCATGGGAGATGGTCTGGGCTCCGGTGACGCTGGCAGGGAGCTTGCGTGTCTCATTCTCCCACCAGGCCCCGGAGAATGTCCCGCGCCGTTTGACGGCCACACCTTGATCCTGCCCTGGCGGAAACAGAGATCTCCATGACAGGTAAATGTCACAGATTAAATGACCGTAATTCTGTCCCAGCCTCTATGTCTCCACAACATCCATTTTCCCACCCCAAAATCATACCCAGGCCCTCCTCACGTTCCGATATCGATTCTGTTTTGATATGATGAGTGGAAGGGGATCTCAGATTTTGGGAGCTGCTTGTGCTGGTGTTACATGTGTCACAGATAGTGTGAACCAGCCCACACATCAGCTCTGAAGGGTGTTGCTTGATTCATTTTTCATGTTGGTAAGAAAAAAAATGCTTCCTGTATTAGGATAGACAGGTGTCAAATGACCCCCCCCCCCTCCCCTCCCCCTAGTGTTCTGCCCATGTGTCTGGGTCAGTCTCTGGTTTGACATGGTCCTTAATGAACAGTACTTTGTAAATGGACACCTTGAGCCCTCGGCAGCGAGGCTATGCTTTGCACGAAATTGACCTCTGTTTCCCCTTCGCCTCCTCTCTGTGTAAGAGTGTGTGTGTGTGTGTGTGAGAGAAGGGTAGTGTGCATGGGGCAGGTCTTCTGGGAAGAACACCTCATGTTGATGTTTTGCACCATTAGCATGACTGCTGTAAGGGAGAGAGATAGAGAGAGACAGAGATGAATAGTGAGAGAGAGATGAAGAGAGCAGGAGATAGAGAGAGACAGAGAGAGAAGAGAGAGACAGAGAGAGAGAGAGAGGTGAGAGAAGAGAGAGAGAGGGAGAGAGAGAGAGAGAGAGAGAGAGAGAGAGAGAGAGAGAGAGAGAGAGAGAGAGACAGAGAGAGATGGAGGAAGGGAGAGGCGGCAGGCTCCATTTCAGAGACATTGATCTGCAGTGAGGCCAGCAGAGCACAGCAGAGTGCACTGGTGCCTCAGATGCAGGACAAGGACCATAAAGACAGGGCAGTATTCTATTCAATGCGTGGAGAGAACCTAGCAGCACTCTCATCCCTGTGTGTTCATCACTGTTATCATCTCATCTCCAGCTGCATTGGAGCTCCGTGGTCACCATCATCACCACCTGAAACACGACTGAAACCTCCACATCAGCCCCCAGCCCCTGCCTCAGCCCCAGCCTCAGCCCCAAGCCTCAGCCCCCAGCCCCAAGCCTCAGCCTCAGCCTCAGCCCCCAGCCCCCAGCCTCAGCCCCAGCCTCAGCCCCCAGCCCAGGCCTCAGCCCCCAGCCTCAGCCCCCAGCCCCAGACCCCAGACCCCAGCCCCCAGCCTCAGCCCCCAGCCCCAGGCCCCAGCCCCAGCCCTAGCCCCCAGACCCAGACCCAGACCCAGGCCCAGGCCCCAGCCCCCTACCCACTCACTACTCACTCACTAGCCATTTCCACTCAAACTGTGGACAACAGACAGACATGAACTTTTACGTTATCTGCTTAGCTCAGCATTTTCCAGTTAATTCATGTCCATTACCACAGATATGGACTGCAACTGAGATCCTGACATCTACTATTGCGCCAATCAATCACAGCTCTGCCAATTATGTTGTCTCCTGTGTAGATATTTAGTAAAGATTCATACACTTTTCTAGTAACGATTTCTTAATGTGGTACTTTGGAACTACGGTCACTTTTACAACTGACAAATATGTATTCTATCAGCATTTCCGATGCTTAGATAACTTAACCAATAACCTATTGATCACAGAGAACCAATGATGACCGTCGCCATTGCTAATTAATTGACTTGCTGTAGCAAATGAATCAATGGACACAGCATAGTGTCTGTGACTGAGATGAATCTTATGTGTTAGAGATTGTTAAAAAGCATCAACAGATCAATGGAGCTTTGCATTTTAGCTTTGGATCTGTGAATATCTGTTCTGTCTGGGGTGGGAGTGTGTGGGGCCGATTGTGAGCCTGGAAACAGGAGAGGAAACACAAGCCCATTTAGCATATGGCTTCTTCACCACAGAGCGAGCAACACTGGGGGAGGCCAGCTATAGGAGCTGTAAAACTCACTATTAAAGCCAGTGGTCCCTGTGGACCAGAGCAAGGCTGGACACACACACTCGACACACACTCGGACACACACTCGGACAAACATGCACACACACACATGCATACTCACATTCAAGCACACACACACACTCCCACACACACACAGTGTCCAGTCAGAAATTTGACTTGCTAAAATAAATGAGTTGCTGATGTCACACTGCTCATTCACTTGTCACTTTCTTCACTACAAGTTTGTTTTTTAGTCTGACTTCTTCTCTTTCTCCTC
>NC_085032.1:13699164-13743777 GCF_963692335.1 Osmerus eperlanus | reverse complement strand
AGACACATTCCCATGAGAATAGGACCCGGCTCAGCGGGATGATGGACCGATGCCATGACAGGACCATCAGTGGCCGATTCACATGGACATGAGCTATGAGAGAGAGAGAGAGACAGAGAGAGAGAGAGAAAGAGAGAGATAGAGAGAGAGAGAGAGAGAGAGAGAGAGAGACAGAGAGAGAGAGACAGACAGAGAGACAGAGAGAGAGAGAGAGAGAGAGAGAGAGAGAGAGAGAGAGAGAGAGAGAGAGAGAGAGAGAGAGAGAGAGAGAGAGAGAGAGAGACAGAGACAGAGACAGAGACAGAGACAGAGACAGAGACAGAAAGAGATGGAGGAAGGGAGAGGTAGTAGTGTCTGTGTTTATGTGCTTGTCTTTCTGTGAGTGTGTGTGTGCGTATGTGCGTGCACATGCAGAGAGCAGGGAGACCCTCTACAGAGACCCTCACCACACGTCATGACACAGCAGGTCGCTGTGTTGCTAACGCACATCTCTACTCCCAGTCACACCTCAGTGTTCCCGGTCCTCCCATTCACACACACAGCACGTCCTCTGGCCCTGTCACTGCTAGGTACCCTGCTGCTGGATTTAGCACACACTGGAATAACAGTAGAGGTCTCACCATTGCTTTGCGCATAGAGACAGGCAAACAGCACGCCAGGGGCCATTGTAAGGGATGCCACTTAGCAAGAGTGGACTTCTAACACTTTCTAACATTGCGAATCACAATGAGGAGGTCGAGCAACATGCAGATTCATCTCTCTCTCTCTGACGCTGCATTTTAATGAGGCCCTGCTCTGTGCTTTCTATTTGATTAAAAGGACATTTTGGTTGTCTTGAAACAACAATGAGACCATTTGAAATGTAGGTAAGACTGAAAGAGGATTGTGAATAAATATCATAACTTAAAAATCACTATCATCTTAATTGTCGTTTCATCATTGATCCAATCTAGAATAAAAAGAGACAAAGTCATATTCATGATAATGAAATTAAACTGTTAGTTTATGTCCTCGAAATTCCTTTTGAAAGGATCTTGGATTCTCATCAAGTCAAATTGTTCCATGTCAGAGACAAACTCTGTCTGTCACCTGCCTGAGGTGTGGTGAGGTGGTCTGGGGATGGGTGGTGGTCTGGGGATGGGTGGTGGTCTGGGGATGGGAGGTGGTCTGGGGATGGGTGGTGGTCTGGGGATGGGTGGTGGTCTGGGGATGGGTGGTGGTCTGGGGATGGGTGGTGGTCTGGGGATGGGAGGTGGTCTGGGGATGGGTGGTGGTCTGGGGATGGGTGGTGGTCTGGGGATGGGAGGTGGTCTGGGGATGGGTGGTGGTCTGGGGATGGGAGGTGGTCTGGGGATGGGTGGTGGTCTGGGGATGGGAGGTGGTCTGGGGATGGGTGGTGGTCTGGGGATGGGTGGTGGTCTGGAGATGGGTGGTGGTCTGGAGATGGGTGGTGGTCTGGGGATGGGTGGTGGTCTGGAGATGGGTGGTGGTCTGGGGATGGGAGGTGGTCTGGAGATGGGTGGTGGTCTGGAGATGGGTGGTGGTCTGGGGATGGGTGGTGGTCTGGGGATGGGTGGTGGTCTGGAGATGGGTGGTGGTCTGGAGATGGGTGGTGGTCTGGAGATGGGTGGTGGTCTGGGGATGGGTGGTGGTCTGGGGATGGGAGGTGGTCTGGAGATGGGTGGTGGTCTGGAGATGGGTGGTGGTCTGGGGATGGGTGGTGGTCTGGGGATGGGTGGTGGTCTGGGGATGGGAGGTGGTCTGGGGATGGGTGGTGGTCTGGGGATGGGTGGTGGTCTGGGGATGGGTGGTGGTCTGGGGATGGGTGGTGGTCTGGAGATGGGTGGTGGTCTGGAGAGGAGTAACCCCATGGGACAGGGTCACAGTGGAACCCCACACCAGCCCCAATGGAGCAGGAGAAGACCATCTGCCCTCATGTATCCTGCAAGAACACACACTTATACACACACACCATGTACGCACTCACACACACACACACACACACACATACACACAACCACACAGTCATCTAGGTTGTCCTGGAGGGGGGCTTTGAGATGTTTGATCTGCCATTCATCCAGTCAGCTGCATTCAGGCCACTGAGCCACTGGGTCTCGAGGATTACTGCAGCCTCTACTGTCCACTGTCCCAGTGGAAATCACCAGCAGATAACAGCACCAACCTGGCAACCGGCTCCCCGCAGTCTGTCCCCAAGCTGCTCCCCCTGTACCCCCCGCACTGCTGTTAGTGTGAGGGGAGAAATGTAACAGAATGTCAGTGAGTGTGTGTTTCTTTAAAACACAGGGAGAGGGCGACTTTGTGTTTCTTTTTCTGACATCTTTTGTAAGTGTAGACTTTAAGGTTTCAATCAGTAAATGTCAAATCAATACAATATTTCAACAACATGTATTGGGGATAGAATGAATAAAACACCATGATCTGATGAAATGCTCTGTTTTGATTCAAATTTCCCTTCAAATGAAGAGCTTCCTGTGAGGCCGTCTTCATGGCTGAGCAGTTGAGGTGAGGTAGTCTGTGAGTGACAGGACCACCGGACAAATCTGGCTCTCAGCTCCAGGTTTAGGGTCAGTAGTTGTGTCACCCTGTATACAAGACAAGATATATTAGTTACTCAGTCATGATGACGGTGAATGAGCTTAGTCGTCTGTTTGATTCATCTGTTATGGACTGGTAATGTAGTAATGGACCAGCGTACCTCCAGGAGTGTCCTGGTGATGATTCTCCTTGCTTCTCTCTCTCTCTCTCTCTCAGTGGTAGAATAGTTGCACTGTGGAAAGGAAAGACGAAGATATATGAACGGACAAAGAAATGGAGGGATGGAAGGATTGAACGGTGTTAAGGTTGTGTTTATGAGCCCACTCAACCAAGAGCCAGCTATTAGTCTGCAGTCTGACACACGCACACAAACACACACAAACACACTGTACACTGGCCTCTCTTAACAGATCAATGGGAGACAATGGATCAGACCAACTGGACCAGAAGAGAGGAGAGATGAGTCACCCTTTGGCATGCTCCTGAATTCATTTACATCTGGCAATAACTTTCTGATGCATTAATTATGAAACACAATAAAGGTTCATTCAGATTTGATTCAAGGGATACTGTGGTATGATATTCTAAAGCTGTCCTCTCTTATTGTACAGTGAGTTATGATTCCGTCTCAGAGGGAATTAACCTGCGGTAACCTGAGCAGTAAAACGTTAATCGCTCTCTGATGGGAAAGATATTATTAATTTCACATTAATAAAGAGCTTAATCTGACAGAGGGCCCTCTGGAGATCCGACAAGGCCTGTTAACTGCCTGGTAGGTTAAGTGTGAAATCAATTGATATAAACAACAAGATTAAAATTTTGCCATGCCAAAGCCTCCAGCCTTTAAATTAGCCAATCAGAAAAGGCGCTTGTAAAAAGAACCTTTTTTGAACCGCTTCCTAAAACTCTCCGACAGTCCATGTCCTCCCTTCTCTCTTTCTTTTCATCCTCCCATCCTTTTCTCTCATCCAGGGACAAAACAAGGGGAGTGTGCTCCTCTTCCTCCGCGCCTCTATGGACGGCTGTACACGAGGGAGGGACTGGGGATGTTCCAGGGGAGGTTGATTTAGGCCTGCAGTTGTTAAAGATCCCATATTTCTCCCATCTGAGGAGAGAGGGGGCTATTAAACAGTCGGCTGAGGTCTGACCTCTGACCTCTGGCCTGCGGTCCATCCGTTCCAGAGTCTAAGTACCCAGCCAACATGTGCCACTGCCTCCACTCCTCTCAGAGGGCCACGGTTACTCATGAGCCACAACCCCCTGCACCGAGCATTGGAGACCAGACAGAGATTCATCTCTGACACAGGGTTACGTTGTGAGATCCTGCTCCTAAAATACATGTGTGAAGTAACCGGGTGTGCGCTCACTTTCCCTGCTATACCTTTGTCTGAGTGTGGTTGCAGTCGCTCTATCACTCTCTCCTTCTAGATGGCTCTCAAAACTACTGTAATGCTCTGTACAGTATAATATTGGTTAAATGCTGTTCGATACAATATGAGTGGTGTGTTTATCTCCTGTATGGATGCCCAGTGTGAGCTATGGATAGAGGGGTTAAAGGTCACATAGCTCAGCACAGAAACAGAGATCTTAACTGCGTCATTTGTCAGACCCCACGCTGTCACTACTACTGAGACCAGCGGTCTCTCTGCCAATCTCTCGGCTTCCCCAGCCGTAGTCTCTCTCACTCTCTCTGCTCTCTTTTCTGTCCTCTCTCTGCCAGCCTCTCCCTTTTCCTGACACTATCCCCGCCACCCCCCTCTCTTTCGCTCTCTCTTCCCAGTGCCTCAGGAGAACACATTTGGGACAGTTGGTGACTGTGAAGGACAATGAGAGGGCAGCAGATGTCATCAGGACAGCCTTTGTGTTTGGCTCGGGCCACCCTGGGCCCACCTCATTGCTGCACTCCATTGTCATTCATTTGGTGCTGTGGTTTGTTAATTTACACTGTGGCAGGAGTGAGTGAACGTTTGAGAATTGTGTTACATGCAATCCAAATTAATTCTGAACGTTTCATCACGAGGTATCACGAGGTAGGCCTTTTGTAGGCATAACATTTAATCAAGGACAACTTTTAAAAAGTTACATTATGTACACAGAAGCTATAGTCATGCTCTGAGTTTTTATTTTTTAATTAGAAAGCATAGGCTTTTAAACAAACAGATACACACACATATCGACTGCTTTTGAAACCAACGGGAAATGTACCAAAAAACATTTATTATAGACTAGAGGTAGTATACACATTTTATGTAGCAGTCACGATTACTATGAAATCACACGTTTTCTTGTTATAAATTAAAACAATAAAAACGAATAGCACGAATGGCAAAAATAGCAGTTGTGCTGATTCTGAAGCGTAATTTCGATAACGGAAACAACGAAGACAGCAAATAGGATATCATGAACTGTAGCTCTTAGCCACAAACCAATTTTGGCAATCAATTGAATTTTCCTTAAATAAATAAACATATTAAACAAACGAAAGACACGTCATTGACACACAAAAAACAGCGGTTGTTGTATTAAATAAATGCAATTGTTAGGCTATATTGATATCATAAAACGATTTTTTTGTTTGTAAGTTTGCTCATAGCGGCGTTTTCCTTAAAGGAAGTATTTTCAGGGCGTGTTATTTCCAAGGCCGATATTCTGGATTGAGTACAGTCAGTCCGCTGAAGGGAAAGTTTTCACTCTGGAGTCTCTGAGTCCTGCTGGGCTTGCCAACCGAAAACATCCCTGCACCCTCGATAGATTCGTTTGTGGATAGAGATGGAAGAGCCGCGGTTTCCAAAAACGGTCTTTCTGTCAGAACGAAAACAAACAAATCAATGAACAAAAAACTCTCAAATAGATTTAGGCCACTCCGCAAATACCCATCGAAGGCTTAACGAGGAGAACTATTCGTAAAATAGTATCAATTTTCAACGTGGCAAAGCTACTTGGCAGCTAATACAGCTTATTGTTTCATTACGTCTATAAACTAAAATATGATCTGGGTTACTTGTATGATTCTTCATGTGGTGCTTGAGTTCTTCTACATCTGGAAAGGTGCTTCCACAAACGTCACATGGAGACGGCTTGTCCTTGGTGTGGGTACGCCTGACGTGGCTGTCATGCGCGGCGTGCGATGCGAAGGCCTTTCCGCAGTGCTTGCACTTGAAAGGCCGCTCTCCAGAGTGCTGGCGAATATGCGTGCGCAGAATACTGGAAGCTGTGAAGGCCTGGCGAGGAGGGGAACAGGGTGGAGTGAGTGACAGCGACGACGAGAAATGAAATGTTCACTGTTGTATCTTACTATGAATAGGTAGGTGCAATTGATGAGACTACATATCCCATGAGTCCAGAGATAATAACGGGACTTTTAAAAGCGGGATGGCTTCGTCTCGGCGCTCTTCTAAGTCGACCACTTTCAGACGAATATAGGCCCACCAATATTCGGTTAATTCTAACATCAATAAAGATTGTAAGTGCCCTGAGGACACAACATTCACTGTCTGTAGTCTGTATATTCTTCAAGGCAGACTGTCAAGAGAGCATATAGCTACCGTTCAATTGCAGCCTATTTTACTAGCATTCTCTTCAGAGTTCAGACGAAATAAAGGGGCAAGTCAATCCCTTATTTTGATGGGAAAGCAAGATATTTGTTGAAACAAAACGTCGTTGAGTACATAAAACTAGGAGGAGGTTATAGAGAGCACAAAACAAGGAAAACTTCTGCCCCTTGGAGGGCCGTAAATTCAAAGAGTAATCTCAGCTAACAAAGAGATGGGTGTACATCTGGCGATAATTAGCATTAAGTGTCTCCGCGGAGCGTGCCTGCGTCAGGAGACAATAAGGGGCTCATGCCAAATGCACCATGAAATGACGGAGCTCCTAAATGGTAAGCTCGAACTCTTTTGAGTCAAGGCGGAAACTCCCACCGAGGGCACTGGCACCGGGACGGACGGTAATTATGCCTACCTTATTACAGTAGACACACTTGTACGGCCGCTCTCCGGAGTGCACGCGCATGTGTTTATTCAGACTGGACGACTGAGAGAAACTCTTTCCGCACACCGAACACTACAACAGTGAGAATATAGAGTATAAATTATTATGATCATGCACAGAGGTTGTCTTCACACACAGTAATAAAAAGCACGTATTTTAAAATATATTGGCATCGGCACACACAACAGGAGCTGTTTTTCAGCACCAATGTATTTGTCCAATTTAGCACAGTGTATGTGTGAAAGAAAGAGTGAAAATGATAGTAAAAGTATTGTCCCACCTTGTGTGGCCTGTGTTTCTCGTGAACGTGTAAAATGTGAATGCGTAATCGGTCTCTCTTCTCAAAAGACCTGTTGCAGAGATGACAAGGAAACTTCCGGTCGCCCTGATCCACGCATCGTGTATACTTCAGATGCTTGTCTCTGTAATATTTGTACGCGAAGACTTTCCCACATCGATCACACTTGAAACCTTCTCCAAGATCTGAAATAGGGAGAGCATAGGAGTATACTGAGCATGCCTATCACAATAAAGAAAACAATACTTTTATATATAGTATAACACACTATAATATAAAATAGATTAAAATAATGATTATATATTCTGATAGGTCTATGTAGGCTACATTAAACTTGCCAAATACCAACCTTCAGCTGGGAGCATCGAGTTGTTCTCCTCAAGCGAGTTCTTCAGGGTGAGGGGGATACCCAGGAATTGGACATAACAGTCCCCGTACCAGACCAGCAGTTCCTGACTCGGCTGGACGTCCTTGCAGGTCTCATAGAAGATCTGACGTTGGCTCTGAATGGCAATCAGATTCTGTTCTTCTGGGAAACGTGCACACTTCACTAGGGACATCCAGTTCCCAGAGCTGCCCCGGCCGTCCACAAAGTGACTCAAACGGCCATTCTCAAACACCTGAATAATACAATAAAGAGGTTGACTTCAAATATGAAATTATATAAAGCTACACATCACAACTGAGCCAATAGCCCTGAAATTGTAACACAATGGCCACATATGTTTATGCTACAAAATTATGTATATAATTTCTATTCAACTATTCACCTGTGCAACTTTGGTACTTTGGCATTCACCACTATGAACCTCCTAACCACTGTAGAGGTTAGGCTTAGAGCTATTTTCACACAGTGAGAGTGTGAAAATACAAAAATGAGAGTGGGGGGTCGGATGGCTGAGCGGTTAGAGAACCGGCCTAGTAATCAGAAGGTTGCCGGTTCGATTCCTGGCCATGTCAAACGACGTTGTGTCCGTCACCCTACTTCCCCCGGGGGAATGTCCCTGTACTTACTGTCCGTCGCTCTGGATAAGAGCGTCTGCAAAATGACTAAATGTAAATGTAATAAATAACTTGCCTCCCACATCAGCGTGTTGTCATCGTGTGTTTTGATCTCGCTCGTATTGACCAGTTTGCCTTGGAAGGGCCCATAGCGAGTCCCTTTAGGAATGGAGCCTTTGTTTGAGAACACCCCATAATGGGATGCATTTCCACAAGTGGTCTGGAGGATGGTCAACCCTGGAAAGTAAATAAGACTTGTGATTACATTTAGCAGGCTATTCAAATTATTTTATTATGGTTGCAAAACAGTAGGTCATAGGTCAAGTACATATAGACTACCTTCAGGAAGTTCCAGCACATCAGTATCCAATGAGAGAAACTGGCTCTCAGAAACTGACCGAAAAAAAAACAAAAAAAGGACAGTTTATTACAATTTTGATTAAATTACAAGAATATTCATGGAATCATCTGTCGCAATAAGTAATTATATTATTATGATATGTATTATTTTTTTTACAATTCTAAAGGCGATACGGGCATTATTAATCAATTTTCTTAAAGGTGAAGTGACATAATGGGGACATTATTTTATTTTTTGAACTCACCTGACTTTCCTGGCAGTGCAACACCTGAGATCGCGTGGTGCTCCTGGCTCCTGGAGTAACCATAGAGAACTGTGAATAGATCGTCCTCGCTAAAACAGTAAGTGCGTATTTTCTCCGGTGACGAGTTAGTATCCCGAAGGCGGAATAAACTTTCCTTGGGCGGCGTGGCCGAGGGAGCGGAAGACCTCTCACTCGAGGGACTGCTGAAGTCCGATAGTGGCCCGGTAGCATGTTCAGTCGCCACGGCAGCCTGCTCATCGTGCCTGGAGTAAATAGTATGTCCGGGCAGCATCCTGTACGGAATACTGGACACATTGAAGATTTGTTCGTGGAGCACAGTGGCTTGATGTCCACCATGGCCAATGAAAGGAGGTGTTCCGCCTCCGAAGTTGAAAGGCATGACCGTTTGGGTGTCTGTGACCAGACGGCCGAGAGACTTCAGCGGATGGGGGAGGTTGTGGGTCCCCGCGAAGAGATCCATGTAATGAGTGCCAGTCATATGGGCATGGTAATAAGCCGTCCCGTGATTAGGGCTAGATTTAAGCGGGCTGGGATGAATACTCTTGTCCTTCACCACTGGAAGACTGGACACGGACACTGACATTGCAGCAAGCACAATTATGGGTTTGCTCAAATAGTTAACTGGTCTGTATTTTTGCCTGAAAAAGAAAAGAAGTGAATTAATTGGATCCGCATCCTTTTAACATTTTTATTTAGCCTATATGTAGACCATGGTTAGGCTATACGAGGACATTTAATGACATTTTAAGAAACACGAGCAATTTTGTGTCATAGACTTGTAATTTAATTTGAAATGAACTAGACTACTCTGGGATATCATACGATACATAGAGTAGCCTACTTTACTTAAAACTAAAATAGGGCGAAATTCTATTGTAATTTTTTAACACCTGGGCCACATTATTTTACGTGAAAAGTTTGACGTAGCCTAGGCTACCCATTTTATAAACGAAACTCTGAAACCAAAGCATGACTTTCGAAATCTATAACGAAAAAGCTAACATGCCAAATATAAACTGTGTCACATTTTTTCACAAATTATTCTTTCACTTGGGGACGTAATATCTCAGCCCGGTGGTGCATGTTTACATTTACCTAGCCTACAATTGAATAATTTAGCAGGCCCTTTTGTCCAAAGCGATATTGCCTATAGTGCACATATAATTAAAAAAATGTAGTTTTGGGAGTTTTTCCAGTTGACAGAACCCACACCAAGCACATCAATATCTCTAAATTGGTGTCCTCAAAAACTGTTTCCCCATGACTACGCAGGTATATCTGGTAGCCAATTCGGAGACAAATCAGGGTCATGACACTCAAATTAAACAACAATGGGTTGGTGGCAAAGGTCAACACCAATGAAGTATGGAAGATCCAGGCAATTTTAAGTAGGCTACAGCCGAGTTGACAAGTCCCGTGCAAATAAAGCAGATCTTCCAATCTCAATATGATGAAACTAAGACTAGAGAAACGAAACATAATATAGCCTAGTAGGCTAGTATTTACACCATCCTTACCATAAATAAGAAACAGCGTTTTTTTTTACTCACCTTTTCACGAGTCAACAAGCATATGAAGTCGATGTTGTCACATTCCGTTTGTTCTACAACTTCATGAAAAAAGAAACGGTTCGGTAGAAATACGATCGTGAAGGAAGAGCAGTCGCCTGTTTGCGTGTTGGTTGTGTTGTGTTGTTGAAGGCATATTGAACGGCAAACTATGCACTCATCGTGTGGGGCTGTCTCTTTCCTGTCTGTTCTGCTATTGGTCAGATATCTGCTCACGGTGGCATGCGTTCTAAACCAGTTAGGAAATCACCTTTCCAGTGCAATTACAACTTCCCCACTCTCCACAAACACAAATGTATAATTCCTCTGACATGAACTACAATAGTCAAGCGTGACTCTGTATAGGTTAATAACTTAAGGTATGCCAACGTTAATAACACAATGTTCTTGCAGAAATAATTATAGCCCAGGCTATATATTATATAAAAGCAGTATAGGCAATTCGTTCGTTTCTAAAATAAGATTTGACCTTTAAGACATAACTTTCAATGTTCTGTGTGGATTCTATAAAAAATGAAACATATAAAAGTGCGACTTTTATTAACTTTTACTCACTGCACACACCGACACAAAACGACTCACACTAATCAAGACACTCGAATAAATGTTGCAATAACAGAATTCTTTATTTACAAGGGTATTATTCAACATCAAATTGCAAATAGCATCAGCGAAGCCATATTAGTTGACAACTTGCATAACTGTTTGAACTTCTCTCGGTATATCTAATTTTGCATAAAATGCTCACACTATAGGATTACAAACGTCGATGCGGGGTGAACAGTGTGATTTTCTTGTGAACAACACGGCTGGAAAAAAATACATTTCGGAACGCGCAACACTGTTGTAAGCTTTCTCCAGAAAGTCCATAGAATATATTACATATTGCTTCAAAATCCCTATGCATCATATTTTCCAAACACGGCTCAAAGAACAGTTCTGTGAGAGAAAAGAAATTATACAAACAATACAGAGTTCAATCGATCACAAACAGAATAAACTGAGCAGTGAGAGAGTGCTGCATCTAAGTCTCCAGCAAATGAGTTGAGCAATGATGCGCCCATTCAATATTGTACACGATTCACTATACAAATATTATACATACAACTTCAGAATGTACAAGAACGAGAACAGACGATTCTAAGGCAATATGCTAGGTTTGTAGCATTTCAAGGTCCTTGCATTTAGCTCTAAGAAATTGGCAGACAATACAAAAAAGGATATTTAAAATGTCCAAAATCAAAAGTAAAATGGTGTTTTTTGAATTCAAAGCCTGTGTGATACGGTATATCTTGTGGGGCAATTCGTTTGCTCCTAGTCCTGATATAAATGTTACAAAACACATACATGGCTACCGTTATCGTCATTTCAAAATCTTGACAATCTTTGGAAATTTGCAAAGGGGGTTGATAATGATTTAATTTAAACGACTAAAATACGTGTTCATCACAAATGTCAATTTTTAAAATCTTACAGAATTTATCAAAAGGGTGCTAGATAAATTGTAAAACAAAAACATTTGAATCCATAACTTCAGAAAAAGCCCAATTTGTGCCCAAAGTGAGGACAATCTCTATACTCTTAAAGAGAAATTAAAGACAATTTCTGTACCCAGCAAACACCACCTGAATCCTGACCAATACACACCAGGAGTCTACAAAGCTAAAATCACTACATAGCTGGTACCAAATTGCCTCTGGGAAGGTTAAACTGGACAAAAACATTGGAACTGATATTGTCAGCCAATACCAGCCAACATAAGATCCGCACACAATTCCAGCAATCAATATACATTCAAATATTAATCCCACCGTTTCATATTGTAAACTCTGTCATCCACACCAATCACACACACTTCAGAGGTGACATCTTGGTTTTCTTTGAACATGGCTCACTCTAAGTACAGGTCTTCAAACGTGCTAGGTCCTTCCTTCATCATGTGATACCCAAATGATAGGCTGGTAGAATTCAGAAACCCAATTTAAAAGGCATGGGATATTTGGCTTGCTCCGAGTATAGTGCCAAGCTTACACAGCATTATCAAAATCTTTAGGATTAGAGGAAAATGTACTTTTGAGGTCAGACTGTGCCTTGCCTTTGATCTAACAAAGGAGGTCAAAAAACCTGTTGGGGAAGGAGACTTTAAGTTGGTGAAAACGTCAGTTGAACTGCCTGAGGTCAAACAATATGGCTACGATTGTGTCAGAGCAGGTCATACATGACCAGCAGACTTGCTCTCTGACATCGACTATAGAACAGAGGCTGGAGTCAGAGAGGGCCTGTGTGTACCCAGAGGCAGGTAGTACCCATCTCCACACCCCCTCCTCTACCACCAAGCCTGACCTGCATATGTCCACAGGCAGGTAGTGCTGAGCGACATACCCCCTGGACTGCATAATCTAAGGTGGAACAAATGGATTTAGACGGCTTTGATACAAACTGCATAAAAAAGTATGTGTTTTAATACTGCGTCCAAACCACGGAGCAAAAAGCGTCTCCAGGAAACTGTACAAAAAATTACAAAACAATTTTCTGTTCCAAACTAAACCAAAGAAAGTAAAAAAAAAAGAAAAAAAAAATCATAAAAGAAAAAGAAGATCCTCAAGTAATGGTTATTGCTTGTTTACATCACACCAGACCAGTTTGCACCTAGCAGCTTAGCATCTCACTCCAAACAACATAGAAAGCACACTTCAATTTTTGTAGTTACTGTATGGCTGTGTTGAATTTGTCCCGTCTTTGTTGAGTTCTACACGCTATAGGCAGAGAAGCAAGCGATAATCTGTACACTGTATACACTGCACACCCCTACACCCCCTATAGAGTCTGACCTCAGTGTCTGATAACCACGCCCCCCCCCCCCACCCCACCCCACCCCACCAGTACCATACCAGAGTCTGAGATTTCAGAACTGCTCCCCCAAAACAAACATTAATACACTGCTTCTGTTCAAGACGCAGCCAAAGAGCGGCCAGGGAGACCGCAAACCCCAAAGGAATAGAATAAATAGGAGAGAACTCTTGCTATTATGTACAATCTCTCTGCAATCTTGTTTTCTTAAACCATACGATAATTCAATATCTTTTTTTCTGAAACTACTGGACCAAAAGAAAACCCAATTTTTACAAGGTCATTTTTGAAGTATTTTCAGAAAGAATAAAAAGTGCCTCTTTCACACTTGAAACCACTTCAGACACAATCTTGCTACTGTGATAAAGAATAATCTACAATAATTAAAAAAATAAAACTTAATTTAATACACTATAAACCTCTTGACTAAATAAGTCTAATCATACAAACAATTTTTTCACTCAAACCATTCTTCTGCAGTGTATTTCATTATAAGTTGTCAAACCATGAATATCTTCATTCTACTTGTAAAAGAAAAAAAAAAGAAGTCAAAAGGTGGTAAAAACCAGCAAAAAGGTGAAAACAGCAGAACATTTACAGATCACTCCTCAGAATCCCCCAAAAACATAGTTTGGAGTCACTTTGCTGCCATTGTGCAACGGAGGGATTTGAAGGGGATCGGGAAGAAGAGGCCAAGAAGAAGGGGGGGGGGGGAGAGAAAAGAACTGTGTACATATTTGAGATGAGATTGCAAATGGCCGCAGTCCACTGAGAGGAATACATTCATCTGACAAGGGATCACCCCCGCTGCCTGTCCGTCAGCATGAAGAACCACCCAGGGGATGTCTGGAGTAAGTCACACCACGGTGAATGCAGCTGGACAGACAGACAGGCTCACGGGCCTCTACAAGAGCAGGGTTAGGCGTTTTGAGAAGTCCCATGATTCCCCCCCCACCCCCAACCGCCTGTCCTCAGTCCTGGCCCATGCCCTCAGAGGGGCTATGTAGAGGCCAAACCAGGCCAGGCTGGGTGAGGGTGGGCTGGGGGCGCTGGGTCAGGGCAGGCCCAGGCTGGTCCAGAGGCCTGTTGGTTGGCTGGATGTTGGGTAACAACCAACAGACTCTGGCTTGTAGCATTGAGGTGCTGGCTGCATGCTCCACATGGGTCAACAGTATTTCTGAAATAAAGAGAGACAGATTGACGCAACTGAACACAAAAACATCTTACCTGGCCCATGAATGTGACACATACCAGGAGTGCTAAAAACTGCTAGACTGATCTCACACATCCATGAGACCATCTTAACTGAGCACATTATCAAACATTAACTCAGCCGCACACATAATCACCTCATCTTGCACTAATGGCCAAGGGTTGAATAATTCAAATAATCTAAGTGCCAATAATTTCGATAACATGGCAAGGAGGTAAATCAAGTGACAGACATACTAGTACCTCAAAGTTTATAACAAGAGCCCGAAGTGCATACAATTAAACTGCATCACCTTGGTTAAATATTCATATCGTTTTATTAGGGCTAAAAGCATTAGTAGCAACAGCAGTGGGCCACATTCCACTTGACCAATAAGAGCCCCCTCTGATGCAATCACATGGACGTTATGTTGCTTACCAGTAATGGAGTACTAACAGTGCATTGAATTTGCTCAAAAACGGTATCGGCCATGTGATGCTAGCTTGGGAGACTGTTGAACGGTGTGCATCTGCATTTGTGAGAGCGTGTGAAAGTAAACAAATGTGCATGTGTGTTTATTTCTGAGAGGGGGAGAGAGACAGACAAAGAGAGGGAGAGACACAGAGGGAGAGAGACAGAGGGAGAGGCAGAGAGAGGGAGACAGAGAGAGAAGGAGAGAGACAGAGGGAGAGACAGACAGACAGAGAAAAAGAGAGAAGGAGAGAGACAGGGGGAGAGAGACAGAGGGAGAGAGACAGAGAGACAAAGAGAGAGAGTTGGAAAACACTCTCAAATAAGGGTGTTGTTAGACGTGCTGCTCTCAGAAGCAGCAGCCTGTGTACTGAAGTGATCCGTCTGGCTGTCAGTGGACACGACCAGCTCCATCCCCGTCTCCAAGCCTGGCCTGAGGCCCATAACTCTGGCTAGCAGAATTACGTAAGCTAATGAGACTAAATTATTCACTAGTTGGGTTCTAGAATGGACTGATGCTCAATAAGTGTACCCAGACACTTAGAGCCTTGCAACATTCGCTACGCAAAATGGTTAAAGTAAAGAAAGTCATTACATGTGGGCCATACATATACCTGTTTATTGCCTAAAATCCTATGGGCTCCATTTAGTTAAACTTCAAAGTGGTTCATGGGGAGATTGAATCCTCTGAGAGAAGGCTGATTTAAAGGCAAACACTGCACTAGGCTGTCAGACCATGGACACTCAACAGTGGAGAATTCCACCCATAGGTTTATAAAAAAAAAAAAAAATAAATAAATAAAAAAAACTGGGAAGTTATCCTGCCTCTGAATCAAGCGTTGCAGCTCAGCTCCTGGTCTTGAGACCGAGGAACATAAGCACAGGCATCCAGAACACAACTGCTGCATCCATGCCTCTGACTTGATTTAGTCTGCCTGGATGGATGTTTTATAGTGTGTTTATGCTTTCAATGTGTTCCTGTGTGAGCGTCGCTGTGCCTGTGTGTCCCCTACCTGTTCCTGTCCCATGGTTGACATGCTAGGCGAGGGCCCAGGCACCAGGGAGGTGACCCCCATCTGGCCCGCCATCGGACCCATGCTGTTGGCGTTGGTCGCCATGGATACGTTGAGGTTCATGCCGTTGCCGTTGTACATGGCGCCGTTGGGTTGCTGGGCGAACTGGGGCGACGGCGACTGTTGCTGCGCAAACATGCTGCGGAGGAGGACGAGAGGCGGGGTGCAGTGTGAGGAAACGCTCGGATAGACAACCCTGGTAAAACCATCTGAAAGGATGTTTTTACATCCACGATGAATCCATTCTTTACAATCATTGAGTTAGGCCAGGGGTCGGCAACCCGCGGCTCTAGAGCCGCATGCGGCTCTTTAGCGCCGCCCTAGTGGCTCCCTGGAGCTTTTTCAAAAATATGAAAATGGAAAAAGATGGTGTGAACATATGTTTTGTTTTAATTATTAAAACAGAAATGTTGAAAAAATATTTAATATACACATTTTTACAGCAAAATGTGCATGTGTATAATACATATTTTATTTCAACATTTCTGTCAACGAAGATTTACGTCATAGCCTGCGACACACGTTTCTTTCAGCTCGGCGTAGTGCCAGACAGGTGGCTGTTGCAAACAAACCGGCGGGTGTGTCATGGGCCATGGATCCCAAAGGGAAAAAGAGAAAGATAGCTGAGGAGAACAGAGGATTCAACAGTTTTTGGACCGAATCATTTGCTTTCATTGCCAATGCGGAAGGATTGCCTGCATGTTTGCTTTGTAATGAGAAGTTGTCAAATAACAAAAAGAGTAACGTGGAAAGACATTTCCAGGGAAGGCATGCTACATTTGCAGCTGAGTACCCAGTTGGGAGTGAGAGAAAAAGTGCGATTGCATGAATGCTCATTATGTATTTGTAGCCTACTTATCATTTTGATAGTAATATAGCTAATATAGACCAATTATCACCCTACGTCACACCACTGTCAAGCATGCTCAACTGCGCATGTCGGCTGCAAAGGACGGACTTCTCCCAGGTATACACTTGGATCAGGTCATCATATATCTCTGGCCACTGGATTTCAGAGCTTGACATTAACTTTTTGAGGCACTTGTCCTTTGGACAAATACATTTACGTTTCATTTGTCCATGCACAAAAGTCACTTGCCCGCCGATACCTATAAATAGCCTGACCAAGTGATAGGGCAAAACTAGCCTGGCTAACGGAGGTCACTTTCTCAGGCAAATGACGAATGAAACAGGCTCGGTTAAATAAATCCGAGATGCTGGCTATCTTCAGCAGGCTTGTATCTACAAAAGGCAGTCCTCCCTGACGTTTATAGTGGGGAATGGAGTGAAATACAACATTGTGCACACTGCCAGTGAGCGACCCGAGTCTGACTGAGGCTAACGACGTCAAAACAGTGTAACGGGGACGCAGTCTCACTCAGATTGCCAGTTTTACACAAATCACAAAAATAATCGGACCAGCTGGCTAAAAGCAGAATTCCCATATCTCTTTAAAGCTGCCCTGCTTGACTTTTAAGGTGTATAATTGACTGTAAAACTGTAAAATTATGAACTTTGTGATGTGAAGACATGGCTGCCGCATAAGATGCGGTCTGCCGGGCGACATTCTCACTCAAATTTCAAGTCTTCCGTAACCCAAATCAAAATTCTGATGTGACAGATCAATGGGGAATCGACTTTTCTCTTAAAGGCTGTCCTTCTCGACCTTTTTGGTCTTTTTAAATCGAACTAGTTGTATAATCCGTGTACTTCTCTAGCCATTATAAAGGCTATCCTTTCCCGGTTTTCTGCAGCCACATTGCGCGCGCATCCCGAATGTTTACAAACAAATAATTGGTCTATAGACACGTACAGCATGTGTTGCCTTCATTATAAGGCTTATATAAGGCTTTTAATTTTTTGCGGCTCCACACATTTTTTTTTGGTCCAATATGGCTCTTTCAACATTTTGGGTTGCCGACCCCTGAGTTAGGCAGAGGAGAGAAGTGCTAAGCCGTGAGGTGACAGGTGTCCTGTACGGGGGGGCTTGGCCCTGGGTCCTTCGGAGCCCCTGCTCACAGGATAGGAGTGCTAAGCCGTGAGGTGACGGGGCGTCCTGTATGGGGGCTTGGCTCTGGGTCCCCTGCTCACCTGTTCGCTCCCATGCTGCCCTGCGGCCAGCCGTTCATGTCTGGGGAGGCCTGGAACGAGGCTCCGCCCTGGCCCTGCTGCATCATGGGGGACTGGGCGTGGGCCATGCGCGGGGACAGCAGGGGGCTCTGTGGCGTGGCGGGCCCCCCGAAACCTCCGTCAGTCTGCTGGCTCATACCTGAAGAGGTGGAGGAGAGGGGTCAGGGGTCACACAGTAGCCACTATCTAGTGCTGCTAGATTGATTGCATCACATACTGGGCAGCATTGCAGGTACACTATAAGGCTGCATGTTCCTGGTCTATGATGAGGATATTCTAGAACATTCAGATGTCTGGATGACCAACAGACAAAAGGCAAGGCAAAGCAAAGCAAAAATGAAAATGTGACTTTTTGTTTGACAGACATCAGATAAGTTTACTGATTCTTTTTGTGAGTTTCCTACAACAGGTAAATATTGACTTTGTCTTACAAGTAAGACCGTTACAAAGTAGCGAGTGAGAGTTTGATGTCCGTTAGGGTTTTCAGGAGGCGTTCATGCACGTTAGTGTGAGCAACCCAGGAGGGAGGGGGGGAGGAGGACAGGAGAAGGGAGAGAGACTGGTCTCTGACAGAATCAGACACTCTGAACCAACTGGTCATCTTCAGCCAATCAGAGCAGGTGTGAAGGACTGACAGACATTTCAGGGCCTGGTCTGCAGGATATCCGATCATACTGGATTAGCAGATAAACCTGGGATTACATCCACCAGATTGAGGGATTATGTCGTGGTTTGAGCTTCATCATCTAACACGGAGCTGACGAGAGCTCTAATGTAGAATGTTACATATACAGTCACACTGACCACCAGCGATCTTATCTAGATGTACCAGCGTGCACTTGTTGATGTGCAAACAGATCCGTGCCGATGCAGCACGCACTGGGAGCTGTCGTCTGGTGCCCTCTAGTGGCAGGTAGGCACTCAGACGATGGCCATTTTCGGATTGGTTGTCGTGACTGTACTAGGGCACGGTTACGAATCACAGATGTTATGTGTTGGTTGCTGATTGGTTCTCCGCTTGGGTCATGATGAGGTGACTGAGAGGCGCGAGCACTTGAAGCGTAATGATGCTGTGCTCCTGGCGACACCACACGCTCGCACAAACACGCACGAGTGCACACACACACACACAGAAGAGATGCTGGGTGGCGGTGTGCGTGTGTGTGTGTGTATGTCAAATGTGTGTGCACGTGTGTGTGGGGTGGGTGGCAGTACCTGAGTTGGGGAACTGAAAGGCACTGTGCTGCATTTGGGGGCTCACTACGGCCCCAAACTGTCCGCCCATCATGTTTGTGTTCCCCACCATGCCCTGGTTGGCCAGAGCCATCTGGGAGGAACCATGCAGGGAGGCGTGGAGCTGAGGGTTGGGGGGGAGAGAGGGCAGACCGGGGGAGATGGGGGAGGAGAAGGGGCTGGTGGGGGGAGGGGGGGACGCCAGGCTTGTACTGGTACCGTAGCTGGCCGGGTAGGGGAACTGCTGGGGGTTGGCCTGGGGGATCCGCGGGGTGCTCATGCTCCCTGGAAGGCCCGAGGCGGCCGTGGCGGCCATGTTGGGAGGCAGGTTGAGGCCCTGGGCGCGCATCGCCATGCTCCTCTGCTGCTGGACCTGCTGCCTCTGTTGGTCCAGCTGCCTCTGCTGGTCCAGCTGCCTCTGCTGGTCCAGTTGCCTCTGCTGGTCCAGCTGCCTCTGCCTCAGGTTGTTACTGAGCAGCTCCCTCTGCCGCTGGGCCAGCATCTGGGCGTTGATGGTTCCCTGGGCGGAGGGGGAGGGAGGGAGAGAGAGAGAGAAACAGAGAGAGAGACAGAGACAGAGAGAGAGACAGAGAAACAGAGAGAGACAGAGAGAGACAGAGAGAGAGAGAGAGAGAGACAGAGAGAGAGAGAGAGAGAGAGACAGGAGAGGAAAAGCAAGCAGAAAAGGTGAGCAAAATCCACTTTGTGTAGCTTCTGTCTGGTGAAGCTGTTCTGGGAGCTGTGAAGGTGTAGACCTCTGAGAAGCTTTCACTCTGCTGGTTCCAACATACCTGGTTTGGGGCATTGGATCTAAGAGGTAGGTTCATGTTCGTCATCTGATTCATGATGGGCTGACGGTTCTGGAGAGAATGGGGTGGAATTCATATCAATTATTCCTTTATCCACTTGACACGCCAATAAACCTTCCCTTCATTTCCATCCATGGCTACAAATGATTGTAACCTGGACTGTGCCCGTGACACAGACTCTGTACTGTCTCCAGGTCATATGCCTACTTGACCATCAGATAGCAGCTTGAGGCCTTTACCCTCATCATTCCTGATCACACTCACACACACACACACACACACACACACACACACACACACACACACACACACACACACACACACACACAGCCATCCCCAAGGCCAATTACACATCCACCCTGTGTGTGCACAGCGTAACAGCCATCGATTAGCTGTAGACGGAGTTGTTGCATCAGAGGTGGACAACATGGAGAGGATCAAGGGACAGCATGGCTCCCTGCTGAAGTCTCCACACCCCTCACAGCCCTCGTGTGAATAAAGCCCTGACTGGCTCCATCTATAAGGTATTACACTCTAGCAGACAGTGTGCACCATTGTACAGTTTGTCTATGTGGAAGCCTAGACCAACAAAAAAAAGGCTCATTAGCAGTTAAAGGCTTACAACTACCCTTTGTCAGAGTACATATGCTGGTTCCATTATCCACTGTTGCTTTTTGGCCCAGCCAGTAGTTTTGTCCTGCCTGCCTGTGTGTGTGTGTGTGTACCTGCTGGGCCTGCAGCCTGTGTTGGAGCTGCAGCCGTAGTGTGTTGGGCTGGTTAGGCACCCCCCCGGCGGGCCTCAGGCCCGGCCTGACCTGCATCCTGAGCATGGGGTAGCCGGGCCGCGGGCCCATCTGGCCTGCCAGAGGGTGGAACCCTGGCTCCTGCAGGGGCCCGGGGTAGCCCCGCTGGGCCATGTGAGAGGGCGGGGGCCCGAACTGCTGGCCGTACATGGGGGGCTTTTGGTCCATCAGCATGGAGGGGTCCTGGGGAAAGTGCTCCGGCTCCACAGACTGGCCCTGGGAGAGGGGAGGGGGGAGCGCACGTGAGAACACACGCTACACTAACCTAACACACGTGTGGGCGTGGAAATAAACTGAGGTAATATGGCACAGCACAACATGTTACAGGGAGGAAGGGAATAGGAGGGAGGGAGAGAGAGAGCGAGAGAGTGTGGGAGAGAGTGCGGGCGGACAGAGAAAGAGAGGACAGAGAAAGAGAGGGGGAGGACAGAAAAAGAGAGAAAGAGGGAGGACAGAGAAAGAACAAGAGGGAGGGGAGAGAAAGAGAGAAATATGGAAGAGAGAGAGAGAGAGCGGGAGTGCGAGAGAGTGTGGGAGTGCGAGAGAGAGAGGGTGTACGGGAGAGGGAGAGCGAGAGAGAGAGGGTGTACGGGAGAGGGAGAGCGAGAGAGAGAGGGTGTACGGGAGAGGGAGAGCGAGAGAGAGGAACAGGAGGGGGCCGCCTCACCTGGCCTACCAGAGCAGGGATCCCCAAGGCTCGGTCGATCTCCTCCAGGCCGTCAAAGTCCTTGAGCACGGTGTAGAGCTGGGACAGCAGGGCCCCCTCGTCTGACGGCCCCCCGTCCCCAGGCCCCGGGCCGGGCCCCGGCCCACACATCACCTCATCCTGGGGGGTCGCATACACAGACCTGGGGGAGACACGGAGGACGGGAGAGGAGGGAGGAAGAGGGTTCAACTGGGGAAGGTCAGAGCTATTCTCAGCTGTGGTTGCTGCGAGGAAACTATTGAAGTTCACAAACAAAACGGAAAAAAAGCAAATAATTCCCACACAGCAAGCAGCAGATATTGATTCTTTATGGAACAGCTGCTTTGTTGTGGCTGCAAAAGTGGGCGAATGTGCATCGACTGGTTACCTGTTTTGGTTTCCGAAGGGTGCCTGCTCGATGGGCATCATGCTGTCTGGCCACGGAGCCGTCTGATTGGGCGGTGCCTGCTGCTGCTGGCTGAACTGGTGGGACATCATCCCCATGTCCATCCCTGACTGGGCAGCTGGAGACAGGGCGACACTGGTCAGACTTGGGCTAAGTGTGTCGGCTGTAGTTGCACGTACTCACCACCAGATGGCAGCTCCTAACAGTTGTGAGTATTTCTCAACACAGAGAGAACCGTTTCTGTGGGTTTTTCATTATTTGTCAGTAAGCCACAGTGGAAAGGTTGAAAGCTGGACTGTGGGTGGGTTAGAAAAAGCTTTTACCCCCGGAGAGGAAATAAAGCCTCTATTAAGTGTCTCCACATTCTCACTCGTTCAATCAATGCCATGTGCTTGACTTCAGGTGGACTGGAGACTTAAGGACAGACTCACCGTTTGCCATCATCTGTGACTGCAGCATCTGCCTTGGTACTGGCTGGCTGTTGGGCCGCATGGGGCCCACGGGGCCAGCGTTGGGGCCCATACGAGCCTGCAGTTGCCCCTGCTGCCCTGGGGCTCCCTGAGGGGGCGCAGAGGCTGAGCCACCCATCGGGGGGCCCTGGGGGCCCCAGCCCTCCTGCAGCTGCATGCCTGGCCTGGGGCCGTTAGGACCCATCACACCTGGAGACGGAGAGGTACGGGGGGGAGGGGCGGGGAGAGGGGCGGGGACAGAGAAAGAGGGGGGAGATGGAGAGAGGGGGGAGATGGAGAGAGAAAGAGGGGGAGATGGAGAGAGAAAGAGGGGGAGATGGAGAGAGAAAGAGGGGGAGATGGAGAGAGAAAGAGGGGGGAGATGGAGAGAGAAAGAGGGGGAGATGGAGAGAGAAAGAGGGGGAGATGGAGAGAGGGGGAAGATGGAGAGAGAAAGAGGGGGAGATGGAGAGAGAAAGAGGGGGAGATGGAGAGAGAAAGAGGGGGAGATGGAGAGAGAAAGAGGGGGAGATGGAGAGAGGGGGAAGATGGAGAGAGAAAGAGGGGGAGATGGAGAGAGAGCAAGTGAGCAATCCAGAGGACATTCTCCCACAGCCACCTCTACAGTAAGAGCACAGAGTGGGCAGAAGCTTAGATGGAGGCTGTGCTCAGTCGGACTAGCTAGTCACCAACGTCAGCTCTGAATACGTGACTGTGTCGTTTGGTGCGAGGCCCAGAGATGCTCTCCAGATTCAGACAGCAACAGGAAGTGACTCACTCTTCCTGTGTGACGTGTCTACTTTGTGATAACCTCAATGAGCAATCATAATATGTCGACTGTGAGGTTGTGTGTGTGTGTGAGTGTTGGTTTGCGTGTCAGTCTAGCACTGGATGACACAGTCAAAGCCGTGACCCAAAATGTGATGACCCCAGTTGTGACATCACAGGTCTCTCACCTGCGTTGACCAGGGTCGCCTGGTTGGCCATCATGCCATGGTTTCCCACCATGCCCTGCTGCTGAGACATGAGCGTGTAGGGGCTGCTGGTTCTCATGGGGGGGTACTGGCCCGCGGGCGGCTGGGAGGGCATGTTCATGTCCAGGGACACGCTCCTCATCGGCAGCCCCCTGCCCGGCTGGCCCGGTCTCTGACCGCCGTAACCTGGAGACGCAGAGAGAGACAGGGCTGAGGGCTGGGGTCTGGAGGCTGAGGGCTGGAGGCTGGGGGCTGGGCAGCACAGGAGTGGGGACAGGTATACCGAGGAGGCTTTCATGTTAGCTTGACCTACATACACACTGTCTTCGTTTGCTTAACCCAATGTGAGAATCTGCGTGAGCGTGTGTGTACTGATGTGTGTGTGTGTGTGTGAGAAAGAGAGACTCACTGCCTGGCCCCATGCCGGGCATGCCTCTCTGCGGCTGTGTTGCCATGGCAGGGCTGCCCTCACTGGCGCTGATCTGCAGGATGTCGTTAATGATGTTCTGCTTGTCCAGGGCACTGGGCAGGGACACTGGCCGCGGCTCACAGAACAGCTGTGGCTGGGCGCTCTGCAGGTCGTTCAGGATGTCGTCCAGCTCTGACGACTGCAGGGGGAGATGAAGGAACCAGTAC
Organism: Osmerus eperlanus; assembly: GCF_963692335.1. Lineage (NCBI taxonomy): Eukaryota > Metazoa > Chordata > Actinopteri > Osmeriformes > Osmeridae > Osmerus > Osmerus eperlanus. The sequence continues at coordinate 13,720,026 of NC_085032.1, read as the reverse complement.
AGGGACATACCAGATGAAAACACTTGAAAAACTGCCCAGGACATAGAGAACATGAGGATACAAATAAATAAAAAAATAATAAAAAACTGACTACTTGAGCACTTGCGCACTTAGACAACTAAATTATGTCTTGCTACATTGCCAATAGCTCAAATATTTTCCAGTAAACAAACCCATTGAGTGGAGGTAACATGGCGAGGCTGTCGCAGAAATCCCTTTCATACTGGGGGGGTGCGTAGCAGACTGCTCTGTTGATAAGACACACTCACAACCCCGCTCTGAAATGAACCAGTTTCTCCAAATCTAGGCCACACTTCACATCTGAAAAACACTGTCTATTGCCCGGCTAGGTTTGGGGACACACACACACTTGTTCCTCCTCTGGGATATGGAAACGAGCATGTTAAAGATGTTTTGATGACAAATACTATATGTGCCTCAGCTCAGCCAAGGTAGTGATCGCATGAGAACAAGTTAGTGTCATCGAACATGGCCACATTCGTGTTCTTGTATCACTGTGCTGGACTTGATCTTGGGGTGAGTGACGCAATAGGATAGCCAGGGTCTGCTTAGTGCCAGTGTTTACCCCGACTGTCCAGCACCAACCACATCAGCTGCAAGCGGCAGGCTTTAACCCCCCCCCTACCCAGACTCATCCTTCAGAAGGTCACACAAAAGCAAGACCATTTCCAAAATTCCACAGACATGCCAAACATTGACTTGAGTTCCTACTGCTTGACGGTGACAGAGACCTAAGGGCCTCAGAGTAAATAAGTTGTACTGTCGCCAAAGGACCACTAGGGCGCAGCAGGCAGGACAGACAGGCATCTGTGGAGCTGGACAGGAAGGGTCTATAGAACAGACCACAGAGAGACCTCAGGCTGATCAAACACAGGCAGGAAGAGCGGGTTTCTGCAGGGCTTGGAGCTTTTTTTAGTCTTGGCCTCAGGAATACACACAAGCCATGAAAACACACACACACACCCTGCATATACAAACACACACGGCCTGCTCGTGTACAGTGACATGCAATGGAGCCAGCAGACAGGATATGGGTGAAGGAGAGGGGACCTAATGAGGTCAGGGATGATGTAATAGTGGGAGTCAGGTGGCTGAGCGGTTAGAGAAGCGGGCTAGTAATCTGAAGGTTGCCAGTTCGATTCCCCGGCTGTGCCAAATGACGTTGTGTCCTTGGGCAAGGCACTTCACCCTACTTGCCTCGGGGAGAATGTCCCTGTACTTAATGTAAGTCGCTCTGGATAAGAGCGTCTGCTAAATGACTAAATGTAAATGTCATGCTACCGAACACTCCCCTCCTCTCCCCCCGCCCTCCTCCCATCCTCATCCCTGCGTCCTTTCTGAACCATGTCTTTGCATAGCCTCCCCTCCCCCCCCCCCTCTCTAGCTAGCTAGCTCGTAGATAAACACACCATGAAAAACGACAGACTCCTAGCGGTGCATGGGAGAGCGGATACTATTGTGCATGCCACACTCGAGAGAGTTCGATACACGTCCAGCTACTGTGGAGGAGGCTGGCAGCGGCTCCACGCTGCCATCTTGGGAGGTAGGAGCAGGCTTCACGTTCGAGGAGAAGTAACAGCCTGCAGACACACGCATATATATCCTGTAGTCTCTCACACATTCTCCGCCTCTGTCGTGGAATGGAATATGCAAAAAGCCTGCCTGGGTTGCAGGGTCCAGTCAGGAAGCAGGGCCTCTCAGGGGTGGGAGTGTGGAAATGAGCGCGTACAGGAAGAGGGCTGAAGGAGCCTAATGAAGTCCTCTGTCCCCCATGAACAGCTGCTCCCGGCCTCGGCCAGCGACCTGCTCGGGATTCCAGGAGGGGTGAGAATGTGAGGATAACTGCCCCCCCCCCCCCTACCCGTGGACAGGGGGGGGACCTCGGCACGGCCGATGGGGCCGGGGAGGGGTGCACGGAGGGGAAATAGACTGGGCTGGGTTTGCGTACTGCGTTGTTGAACACAGGGAAGAGCATGCTTGTCAGAAGCTGGCAGAGGCTCCCATCCTCATTTTCTTTTCCCTCAACCTCGTTTGACCTCGTTTTCAAGAACAGAGTAAGACACTTCCACTCCACTGGCCACTCCTACAGCACTAAGACCTTCAGGACAGATCAACAAGCCTGTTCTCATGATCCTGCTTACCCCTCCATTCAGCTGTGATTTCTCATTTAGCTCTGCTCCAGTCATCAATAATTCAGCCCTAAACCATCAATGGGAGGTGGAGAGACAGAGAGACACAGACAGACAGAGATACAGAGAGAAAGTGAGAGAGAGAGCGAGAGAGAGAGAGAAAGCGAGAGAGAGAGAAAGCGAGAGAGAGAGAGAGAGAGCGCGAGAGAGTGTGTTCATACAATACAGTAAGCCTTTACACATGGCCAAGCAGCGATTCTCCTATTAAGAGGAGAAACCCTCTCCCGCTCACACAAGCATAGCCGCTCTCTAATGAAGTCACGGCTTACTTAATGCCCAACAAATGCCCTTTTTTGCACTGACAAAGAAATGTGTATTAGTTTAATGGAGGTTTTTTTTTCTGCCTGCTGTTAAATGTGCATTAGCTGACGCCACCTCTGTTTAAAGCTATTGAGAGCTTTAATAATTATCCTGCTGTGAAAACTGGAATTTCCACCAAGCTTTATAACGCTTGTTCATCCATGGGATGAATTTAATAGAGCACTTAGTCTGTTTTTAGGGCGGATACAAGAAATTACTTTGCAGACTAACTTCCAGTTTCCTCTGGTCTATGCTTCAGAGCTAGGTAACTAGGCTGGGACCTAGCTCTGAAGCATCCAATGGCTTCCATGTTCCTTCCTCTCCAGCCAATCACACGCATGGATGTGCAAATGAACAGCGTACCCATGTGACAAACGCCCTCGCCCTGAATGCCCCCTGTTAAGAGTGTCACACCTCCACATGCGAACCCGATCCCTCCGCTCTGCACCTCTGTGGACGTCCTCCACCAGGCGCAGACTGAAACCAATCGAAGATGGCTGAGACGACCTCGCTCTGGTCGCGAGGGGGTCGTCCGTTTTGCCCCCCCCCCCCCCCCCCCCCCCCCCCCCCCTTGATCCTACCAGGAAGCCAGTCTGTGTCTGATATGTGCTCATGCTTCTCAACCATCTCCGGTCTGGACTCTACTGCCAGCCCCCCCTCCATCACCCCCCCCCCCTCCTGCCTGCTTTCAGCCCCTCCCCCTCTCTCTCCTCCTCTACTCCATCGCCATGGCAGCAGAGGGGGGACATGCAGGAACATATGGCTCATCATTTTCACTGCGTGTGGAGGCTGGACTCTACTGGGGAGGACATCTACACCTCTCTAATCTCTCTCTCTCATCAGCACCTCTCTCTCTCATCAGCACCTCTCTCTCTCTCTCTTTTCTCCTCCCTCATGCTCCTCTTTCCTACATATGGACCCAGGCAGGCGTGGGTATACAAACATGCACAACACAAACACTGTTCCCCCTCCACTGCTTGTAAATACACACACACACACCTATTTTTGTTTCCCTCCTTCTCGTCCCCTTCACTCACACACACACACTTTCTCCTTCCATCACCCTCACACACACTCTCCTCCCTCTGCCTCTCACGTGCACTACCACCCCCCACAGTCTGCAGGAGAAAGCAGTGCTGTTTCCAGGGAAATACGCCACAGAGAGGGAGGGAGGGAGAGAAGTGAAGGAGGGAGGGAGGCAGAGAGGGAGGGAGAGAAGTGAAGGAGGGAGGGAGGCAGAGAGAGAGAAGTGAAGCAGGGAGGGAGGCAGAGAGAGAAGTGAAGGAGGGCGGCAGAGAGAGAGGGAGAGAGAGAAGTGAAGGAGGGAGGGAGGCAGAGAGAGAAGCACAGTTGTTCCCATTAGAAACAGGACATACATAGGCTTCTCCGCTCACTGCTGTGGTGTGAGGCGGAGGCGAAGGGCAGAGGCTCCACCTTAGCACCCCCCCACCCCCCCTCTGCTACATGGCTACTACAGCTCAGGTTACAGCAGATCCTCTAGCTCCTCTCCTCCTCTCCTCTCCTCCTCTCCTCTCCTCCTCTCCTCTCCTCCTCTCCTCTCCTCCTCTCCTCTCCTCTCCTCCTCCCCCTCAATCACATTCATGCATGCATCTCCTCCTCTCCCTCCATCATTCTCTTCCCTCCTCCTCCTTCTCTTCCTCCCTCGTTTCTCTCCGCTCTGCCTCCGTCTCTCCGTCTCTCCATCTCTCTCTCTCTCGTTCTCCGAGGCAGCCCTAATTTGAGCTGAGTGCCAAACCTGGCAGTGGCGGTCAACACAACCAGGATCAGATACCCAGTGCGCCGCAGGGGCTCCTTCCAAATGTCACAGTAGTTTGAAGCCTGCTGATGGTTTCTCAGAGCCTGTGTCTAAGCTGACTAGACCGAGTTACTCAGAAGACCAGAAACGGCATGTGATAGGGCTGTGTGTGTGTGTGTGTGTAGAATACTGCCCGGATGTGTGTGTGTGTGTGTGTAGCAAACATCTGCTCGGTAACCCAGATTAGCCCGCTAACAGAGCCGTAGAGGTGGACACAGGAGAACAACTGGCCTCGTCAGGGCTAAGCCAATAGGAGAGCAGGCTGCACAGGAGCGAGCACACGGCCGATCACCATGTATCATTCTAGAATACTCTGAGGATCTAGAACACAAATAACATGAAGGATGACCTCCCTAGAACTGCCAAGTAACAGCACTACACGCCAGACTAGTGCAATACCGAGGGCGGGCCTAGTGAGTGCACATTTCCCTTTTGTTTGATCGCAATCAATCGTGAATTCGACGTAATTCATCCATCCACAATCTATTCGCAACTGAAAGGAACTGGACACCAGTATGCACAAGTTCCTGCAGGCTGCCCCAAACCAAGTCATCTGCTGGGAGTGTCTACCCTGTCAGACATCATCATCATCATCATCACCACCACCCACCTGCTCCGCCCGGTCGTAGCCCGTATCCTGCTTCTCCGTCTTGACCAGGGGGTGTTTGCCCCCCTCCACCTTCACCTCACCGGGCTCCAGCTTAGCAGACTTGTCCTTCAGCATGGAGTCGTCCTTATCCAGCAGGTAGCGCAGCAGCGCGTTGTCCTTCTTCTTGGGGCTGAGGGGCTCCTGTTTGGGGGTGAGCTCCGGCCCCGCCGCCGCGCCCGCCTGCTCAGAGCCCAGCTCTTTGCCCGTGGCCTCGGCGGTCAGCCGCGCCAGGTCCACGGGAGAGGTGCTGTTCTGGAGCAGTCTGTGCAGGATCTTGTGTTTCTCCTTCAGGGATGTGGTGTGGGCCCCCCCGCCCCCCCCCGGGTGGCAGCCCCCCAGCCCTGGGGCCCTGGCCCCGGGGGGGTCCTTGCTGTCCCCTGCGCCGGGGGACAGGGGCAACTCCAGTGGCTCCGACTTGGTGGTGAGAAGTTGCAGGAGCTTGGTGTGGCCTTTGCTGTCTTGGAGGCGGCTGGGCGCGTCCGGGCCTTCGGGGCCCCCCTCCCTCTCCTCTTTGGGCTCAGCGAGGGCGCCGTCCGTCTGTCTCTGGTCTCCTTGACCCGGGCCTGGCTCTCCATGAGGGCCAAAGGTCTCCCCTCCGCCGCCCCCCCCTCCTCCTCCTCCCCCCATCTTAGACATCATGTGAGGGTTGACCCCCGCGCCGGCCGTCACCCCGGCGGGTGAGCCCATCTTCCTGTCAGGTGACCCCATGGCGTGGGGGTGGGGGTGCCCGTGGGCGTGCCCGACGCCGTGGCACTCGCTCAGGGCCTGCAGAGCCGTCAGGGAGCTGCTGGTGTAGCTGTGGCTGTTAGCGTGACTGTTAGCTGCGCCGGCGCTACCTCCGGCTCCGCCGCCCGCCCCGCTCCCGCACATCCCCGCGGGGGAGGGCGAGTGCAGGCCTCCGGCCACGCGCGGACTCCCCGCGCCCACGGGGCTGACGCGGTGCCTCGGGGACAGCATAGAGTTCTGCGGGCCCTGGTGGGGGACCCCCGCCGGGCTGGGGCTGCCCCGCGACGGACTGCTCATCCTCCAGTTGGGGCCCTGTGAGGGCGGCTGCATGCCCCCGTGGTGGCCGTGAGGCTGGGGGCAGCCGTAGCGGTAGCCCTGCATGGGAGGCTCTCGGTGGCCTCCGGGAGGGGAGAAGGGTGTGCTGTTGCTGCTGACTGTGGTGTCCTGGCCCTGGGTGCTGCAGGGCAGGCTGCCTGGGGTCGGGGGAGTCGTGGAGGGGGTGGAGGTCATGGGCTTGGGGCCTATCCCTGTGCTCTGGCTCCCAGGGCCCATGTCCTGGCCCATACCACACACCGATTGCTCCCTGGAAAACACACACACACACACAAGCAATGATTTTGGTGTTTGGAACACTGAAAAAGCCACAAGTCAGAGTCTAAAATCTGTATTTGTCTTCGATAACTATAATCGATAGGCCAAGAGATAAGGATTGTCAACTGGAGAGCACACACACACACAAAACCACAGACAAGCAAAGCGGTCAACTACCACCCGAGGAAAACATTATATAAAAGAGGCTCTCTCTCTCTCTTTCCTCTGCCATGAGGAAAACATTTTGTCCTCCAGCAGAGATACTTATCTGAACAAAGCTGCACTCCAGGAAGAATATAGTTTTACGACGGTAATAAGTGCTGCAGGGCTATAAGGCAGGTGAACACATGCTAAAGTTACCACCCACACACACACACACGCGCGATGGCACACATACCTCTGTAGAATATGCAGGGACATGTAGTGTTGGGGTTCGTTGGTGGCGGGTGAGCGCACCAGTTTGCTCTTTGTGTGGGCCGACACAATGGTGCCGTCAGACAGGGAGAACCTGTAGATGGGACTGAAGGCCTGGCCGTGTCTCAGCACTGGGGGCGGACACACACACACACACACACACACAGACAGAAACAAAAGGGTTATAACATGACTCACACTAACAGTATCATTCTTCGAAGCCTCTTAAAACCAACCTCTTCAGCAGCAGTTGACATGTAAACAGGCTGAGGTGTGTGTGTGTCAGACGGCCCCACGGTAAAGAGGCAGTGTGTGTGTGTGTGTGTCAGACGGCCCCACGGTAAAGAGGCAGTGTGTGTGTGTGTGTGTGTGTGTGTCAGACGGCCCCACGGTAAAGAGGCAGTGTGTGTGTGTGTGTGTGTCAGACGGCCCCACTGTAAAGAGGCTGTGTGTGTGTGTGTGTGTGGAGGGTTAGGGGCCGTCTCACCTTCCTGTTGGTGGCGCTTGGCGAAGGACATCTCCCCGTCGTTCTGCAGGTGGAACCTCTGGATGCACCTCCTGACCAGGTCCTCCCAGCCCGGCTTCATGGACGCCCGCAGCTGGCTGGTGTCCAGGGACGTGATCTTCCCTGCTCGTACAGCCAGGCAGGTACACACACACACACACACACGCTAAGTCAGTCACACAAACTAAAAAGTATTCCACCAGGCAACCCGCAATCCCCACAGGATGTGAATATTGGAACAGGCCTGCTTAGGAGCGACATCACAGGGAGGGTGATGGAGATGATAAATGGGTTCAGCTTTCTGACCAACCCCCCCCCCCCCCCCCTCTCTCTCTCACACATGCAGACTGGCGGGCGTGCAGTGCAGAGTGGTACAGTCCTCATTGTCACTGTCAGGCGCCCCGCGCTACAAATGGAGTCGCTGATGCGTTTAAAAGGCTTGACGGGCCACACCGCGGCGGTGTGACAGACAGCCACGCTGCCTGACTAAAGACCTGCCACCAGCACACGCAGCTACCTGGGAGCAAGGACGTGACAACGCAGGGAACACACACCGCAGCTGTGTGTGTGTGTGTGTCTGCACGCCACACACAGACTGGCAGCGGTACATCAAAGGTTCCAGGTAGGAGAGCCAGCTGTCCTGACAGGTACTTTACCTCCCAGGGATGGAGCCAGAGGTGGGGTGTACAGTACAGGCAGTGAGAGGTGGGGTGTACAGTACAGGCAGTGAGAGGTGGGGTGTACAGTACAGGCAGTGAGAGGTGGGGTGTACAGTACAGGCAGTGAGAGGTGGGGTGTACAGTACAGGCAGTGAGAGGTGGGGTGTACAGTACAGGCAGTGAGAGGGGGGGTGTACAGTACAGGCAGTGAGAGGTGGGGTGTACAGTACAGGCAGTGAGAGGTGGGGTGTACAGTACAGGCAGTGAGAGGGGGGGTGTACAGTACAGGCAGTGAGAGGGGGGGTGTACAGTACAGGCAGTGAGAGGGGGGGTGTACAGTACAGGCAGTGAGAGGTGGGGTGTACAGTACAGGCAGTGAGAGGTGGGGTGTACAGTACAGGCAGTGAGAGGTGGGGTGTACAGTACAGGCAGTGAGAGGGGAGCCCTCGGGGCCTTTAGCTAGCCTGTAATCAGCGCTAAGGGTTCGGTTTGTAGCGTGGGCTGATTTATGAGCGCTGCAGTGCTGTACTGTACTGAGGCCCACCCTGCCCTCTGACACATATCCTAAGCCATGAGGATCAATTCCACATCAATAAACGCCCATTTCCGGAGTCAAATTTAGAAAGTAATTTTAAAAAGAAATGTTAAAAACTAAGGTAAGCGCATCTGATATCCTTTAGTTTGCTTAGTTTTCCCCCATATATAGGATGCTGAGTTTCAGTATTTCTGCCCCCAGCCCTGGAAGTCACATGACACACTGAGGAGAGAACGGGGACTAGGGGATGTGCTTACGGAGACCATCTCAGCTGTGACTGGCTGACGCCTGCCTGGGGGGAGGGAACGGGGCCCTGCGATTGGATGAATCCTGTTCCTGGTCATGCAGCAGGCTCTCTGATTGGTGGGGAGTGTGTGCTTGTGAGCGGTTACCTTGCAGGTCCTGGCGGGTGGTGAAACTCTCGTGCGTAGGCAGCATAGGCCTCTCCTTTATGGGCACTCTGTGAGCCACACAGATCAGACACGACTGGAAGTCTGAGCAGAGAGAGGGAGAGAGGGAGGTAAATGAAAGGAGAGCAGAGAGAGGTGGAGGGAGAGGGAGGGAGAGAGGGAGAGGTAAATGAAAGGAGAGCAGAGAGAGGTGGAGGGAGAGGGAGGGAGAGAGGGAGGTGGAAGGAGGAGGGAGAGAGGGAGGTAAATGAAAGGAGAGCAGAGAGAGGTGGAGGGAGGGAGGGCGAGGGAGAGAGGGAGGTAAATGAAAGGAGAGCAGAGAGAGGTGGAGGGAGAGGGAGGGCGAGGGAGAGGTAAATGAAAGGAAAGCAGAGAGAGGAGATGTGAGAGGAAGGGAGGGGTTAAGTGTGATAATGAAGAGGAAGGTGTGTTGGGAAAGCGGGTTGAGAGGGAAAGAGAGAGAGAGAGAGAGAGAGAAATGAAAATGTTATTCCCAGCCAACGTTATTAATCCAGTTCTTAATGAGGGAAGGGGAGAGCGCTGCTGTGGCAGGAGGAGGACACCAGAGAGGGGGAACATGATGGAGTGTGACCTTTGAGGTGTGTGTGTGTGTGTGTCACAGGAGTCTGGGGTCCCCTGCAGGGCCACCTCACACTGATGATCCCTCCCCCGGACCCACATTAAAGGGTAAAATCCCTCACCCATGACAGTGACACACACACACACACTCCATGACTGGGGATGACCCCGAAAGTCTGCCAGCTAACTTTACCTTGCCAGACTGTGACGCTGTCACCCAAACCTCCACCAAATGTGCAAAACCACAACACTGGTACTGCACAGACACACACACACACACACACATTCCACTGTATTCCTTGGGTAGTAAACAGGCCCTCTTGGGTGGTCCAAGTCCTCCCTCTTCTGTTGTAGTTCCTCCCTCTCTGGGGCTGGACACTCCTCGCAGATTCTACTGATGCAACAAGGGATCCTACTTTTTCAAACACACACACACCACCGCGCGCACACACACACACACACACTCTGGCTAGGTTCCTAGGGTGCTCCTCTGCCAAGATTTGGCTGGCAGAACAGCTGCCATTGGTAGGGAGAGAAAGGGGGAGGGAGGGAGAACCATGACCGCGAGGACTGCTGCTTGAGCCAAGCTCCTCTCCTGGAGGAGTCCAGGGGCTAAAGCTGTCTTCTGGGGCCCAGTGTCACCCGCGGGGACCCGGAGGGGGTGAGCTGCTATAAACACGGCTGATCCCGGTGGGCAGGTTGATTCATCGTAAGAACCCCCATATTGCCTGCTGCCTATCCTGTGCTTTGAGATGAGTGATCTGTAGGAGGATCTGCCTGCGTTCCTGCACCTAAAGCCAGGCAGAGCCACAAGGACAGCCGGCTCGGAGGGAAGCCTGTTGAACTCTGGCTGACACCAGCAACACTGGGGGAAGAAAAACAAGAGTGGGACTGACTGGGCCGTTTCTCCGGGAGGAGTAACAGATGTGCGGAGCAACTGTCCCTCCTCTGACGGCGTGGCGGAGCCCGAGCTGCACTCCACAGACGGGGCAGGGGATGCTGAGACGCTCAGTACCCCACGGCACCCCCACGGCACCCCAAGGTACCCCACAGCGCCGCATGACGCGGAGGAGCAGGATCGGAGGAGCAGGATCGGTGTGTATGAAAGCATTCCCTGAGAGTCGGGAGGACGCCATCGGAGAGGAATGTGCATGAATTATGGATGGGCTTTAATGAGAGCTGCCGGGCCAGGGCGGCAACCCTCTCCAACGACCGGAGAGAGAGAGAGAGAGAGAGAGAGAGAGAGAGAGAGAGAGAGAGGGGGAGAGAGAGAGGGGGAGAGAGAGAGGGAGAGAGAGAGAGAAAGAGAGAGAGAGAGAGAAAGAGAGAGAGAGAGAGAGAGAGAGAGAGAGAGAGAGAGAGAGGGGGAGAGAGAGAGGGGGAGAGAGAGAGGGAGAGAGAGAGGGAGAGAGAGAGGGAGAGAGAGTGTCTCTACCTTGTACTCTTCACACAACCGAGCAAGTTCTGGTTCCATTTCAATCTCGTTTCCTCTCTAAATGCCTTTGTCCTTAACCTGCCTTTGCCAGTACCTTAACCCTTCCTCTCCCTCTCTCCCTCTCCCTCTCCCTCATCCTTCACTCCTCTTTCAACCTCCTTATCCTTCGATATGCACCTCCATTCCATTTCCCCTTATGAGATAAGCCCCCAGCTCCCCCCCCCAGGCAGGATCCCTACCTTCCCCCTCCTCCTTGATGGACTTGGGCTGGGACACAGCGAAGCACTGCATGGTCTCGTATTTCTGCTGCTGCGGCTCGTGCTCCTGGGCCTCGTCCTGGCTGGCCGTGCTGTGGGGGTTCACCAGCATGCGGCAGTTGAATGTGTGGCTGTTCCTCCTCGGACCGTCGCTGGACCAGGGCACACCGTTCACTGGGGGGGGGGGGAGAGGGGGAGGGTCAATGCAATACCAAAGCAGTGTTTTTTTAGGTCAATATTAGACAAGCTTTTTGAGACTTCAGCTCTCTCTCTCTCTGAGGAAACGGAGAGAGAGGATGGAGATGAGGAAATGGAGGAGTGGAAAGCAGGGGAACAGAGTGTGCGGGTAAAGAGGGACACGGCAGACGGAGGGAGAGAAAGCGGGAGACAGAAATAGAGCGGAGAGCTGGAGAGAGAGAGGGGGAAAGGGATGGAGATCAGTCATGTTGAACAGTTGGAACCCCGAGCCTTGCACCATCCATCCACAGCCATGCATCACAGCTAGGGATCATATGCATGTCGTCCACTGTGCCCTTGCCAATCTCTCCTCTACCCCAGCACACACACACCTCACACATACACCATTCCTTCTACACACAGTCACCCCCCACCCACCTATATACGCACATTTCACAACACAAACACACACACACACTCCAGTTCCCCTCACACTGCATCTGGTTCATGATCTCATTGGGAGCATTGATAAGCCCTGTATCTGGGACACAGTCCCGCTGATCATTTTCAGGGTGCTTTGCGCTGCTCTGCGCTGCCACCCAGATGGCCGGGCACCATCACACCCCAGTCTGAGCTCCCAGAGAGAGGGAGGAACGGAGAGATGGCAAGTAGAGAAGAGGGAGAGGGAAAAGGAGAGGGAGAGAGAGAGAGGAGGGCGGTGAAGAGGGAGAGAATCTCCAGAGACCGGCTCACAGGGGCACTGACATAAATTAACACTCCTTCTCATGGGAGGGGGAGGAGGAAAGGGGTGAAATGGCAATATGAGAGATGGAGGAGAAACATAGGTGTTTGATGAGGGTGGGGGTGGGAGGGGGGGTAGCCAGGGTAATGTACGGTAGAAAAGTGGAATGCACAAAAGAAGAGGTGAGGGAGGGGAGCGATACAAATGAGTCAGAGGGAAGCGGAGGAACGCAAACAGAGAGCCAAGGGGAGATGGAAACAGTATGAGAGTGAAAGAGCTTTAACGAGAGAGAGGAGAGAGACAGGAAAAGGGGAGCTAATTAGACGGAAAAGGGAGCGGGGGGGGGGGGGAGACTGATCATTGGGGAGAGAGCGCGTCAGAGAGAGAAGCGGAGGCAGAGAGGAGGAGGGGAGGAGGAGAAACGGCAGTCTGCGGAGCGAGCAGTCTGGTCCTGGCACGACGGCTGTGGAAGGGCGAGACACAAAGACTGGCAGACGCACAGACACAAACACAGGGAGGCAGAGAGACTGGCAGACGCACAGACAGAGAGACGCACAGACACAAACACAGGGAGGCAGAGAGACTGGGGGGGGAGGTTTGACTGCAGGCTCAGACGACAGACAGGGATGTCACATGACAAACACAAAGACACTGACCAAAGCTTGAGGATAGACAACATGAAGGAGACGGGGAGGGAGGGATGAATGAAGGAGGAGGGTCTTGGAGAGGGAGGTGTGGAGGGAGAAGGAGGAGGGTCTTGGAGAGGGAGGTGTGGAGGGAGAAGGAGGGGGGTCTGGGAGAGGGAGGTGTGGAGGGAGAAGGAGGGGGGTCTGGGAGAGGGAGGTGTGGAGGGAGAAGGAGGGGGGTCTGGGAGAGGGAGGTGTGGAGGGAGAAGGAGGGGGGTCTGGGAGAGGGAGGTGTGGAGGACGGGGGAGGGGCTGACCCAGGCTCTTGGGCAGCAGGTTCTTGATGAACTCGGCGTGGTCGCCCACGTGCAGCACGCTGTACACGCTGGTGTTCATCAGCTCCTCCTGGTGGTAGCGCAGGTACTGCGTCACGTTCTCCGACACAAACACGATGTTCCCCTCCATGTTCACCACAAACAGGAAGCCGTCCAGGGCCTGGGGAGGAACACACACACACACACACACACACACACACACACACACACACACAGGTTCATCCTCTGGTTCACATTCGAATGGATCTGCCTGGCACTGGTAACAGTTAACAGAGAAAGAAAGAAAAATAGAGAGGTAGAGAGGCCAAAAGGGAGAGACACAGGTGACAAGCCATTTTTTCTTCAATGACAATATTCCTAACTTTCCGTAAAGGATACCGTGGCATAAGTGAAAGAAAATTCTAAAAACAACCTTCATAATTGTTTTGTTTTTTTAAACACGGGCCAATTGATCATATTTAAGACAACATTAGGAACGGTAAGGAAATACATACCGTTTAGCCAGGCATGCAACTGCCTGGCAGATGCAGCGGTCCGGGAGCTAATTGAGTGAGTCTGTGTGACAATGGTGTGAAACTAACGATCAGCCGGCAGTATTTTAACACCCGATGCAGCTCATCCAGAGCTGTAATTACCAGTGAGAGGGGCTTCTGGACAGCCCACACACACACTCAGAGAACACTTTCCCCCCGAATTACTTCAGCAAAGAGAAGCCAAGGACTCCAAATGAGTTTAAATAGCTGAGAAAAACAACCATTTGCGAACGATAGGGGCGGGGGGGGGGAATTAAGACCTTATTGGCGCAGGTGGGACGGAGGCTTTGTGACACATTTGGAAAGTCATTATTTCCTCCCCTTGGCGACGAGAGCCGTCATTGTCGTTGTGACTGACAGCGAATACCCATCTATCTGGACCTGCAGCTGGTGGTTCTACCCCGACAGAGCAGAGAAGTGGCCCAACCCCAGCCTAGAGAGAGCAGAGCTCGGGGCTGAAGCCAGGGGAACATCCCCGGGGGGGACAGGAGAAGGGGCCATAAACAGGCAGGAGGAGGAGGGGGGGGTTGTCGTGAGCGGTTGGCTTCATTGATAAAACACAGCCTCAGGTCAGTCATTACAAGACAAGACGGTGTGTCAATTAGACCATCAAACAACACTGGTCCCCTGGGGCGAGAGGCCGGGGTCACCACAGCAACGGTGCTCACTGGTGTCAAGAAGACATGGGGCCTGTGCCAAGCAGCTCTTCACTTGAGAGAGACAGAGAGAATGAGACGGAGACGGAGAGAGAAAGACAGAAAGAGAGAGACACAGAGCGACACAGAGCGACAGAGAGAAACAAAGAGACAGACACAGAGCGACAGACACAGAGACACAGAGAGACAGAGAGAGAGAAACAAAGAGACAGACACAGAGACACAGAGAGAGAGAGAAACAAAGAGACAGACACAGAGACACAGAGAGAGAGACACAGAGAGACAGAGGGAGACACAGAGAGAGACACAGAAAGACAGAGAGAGACACAGAAAGACAGAGAGAGACAGATGCCAGATGAATGAATGCTCGTAGCTCAGGCTGAGGCCGTGGCAGGTCACAAGCACATTGGCACCGGCTGAGGGTGATAGCATCTCTCCTCCGAGAAGCACAGCTGTGCTAACTATGCTAACTAGTTTGGTTTTGGATGCTAATGCAGTTCCTGTTATAACTAGGGCTTTCCTGTGTACCCGCAGGCTGCCATACACCCACACTCAATGTCTCAGAGTACTGCTTCGCTTGCGTTTCCAATATCAGACGACTCCAGACACGAACCAATAGCAACATATGACAGTTTTTTAGGTGTCTTTTGAGCAGCATCAGATAAGCGTGGCGTTCTAAATGGATGCGGCGCCTCGCAGGGTCAAACCACCACGTCGGTGTGTTTCCACAACAGCCTTCCTGGAGGAGCGATGGCTGCTGCTGCTGCTGGCCCAGACGGGGAGACGCACGTGGGCGCGTGCTTCCCTCCGACGGCCACTGTCCGCAGAGCGTGGGGTAATGAGCGGAGGCCCAGGGCCGGGCCGGGGCGGGGGGTGGCTGGGGGCTGCAGTTTCACAAGGGTACGACGGCTCTGACGCTTGTGGGCTGGCTAGCAGCTGGGAAAGCAACGCAGGCAGCTCAGGTCTATATTTAGACAGTCCAGTTACATGTGGATTCAGTGACGCCAGACCTGAAGAGCTAGAAATATTCCATGACGGGACAGATCTTAGCGGTGAACAGAGAGAAGAAGGGAGCGATGGAGGGAGAGGGGATGGAGAGAGAGAGAGGGGGGGGAGGCTGAATGGACTGATTCATCCGCGGGGGCTGTTGCTTGCTTGCCCATAAGACGTCAGCACTTCATTGGTCCTCTATGGGACAACGGGGCCATTGCACAGCCTGGTGATTTACAACCAGGCTAGGACATAAACCTCCCGCCCCCCAGCTGTAACACACACACACGCACACACACACACACTGCCCCACTTCTGTAGACGACGTGAAATATGGCGTCGGTGAATTTCAAGTTTTGAATGGGTAAAAATGTCTGTGTCTCAAGACAGGAATATTAATTTATAGGACAAACAGCATTATCTTGTAAAGATTCCCTACACCAAGGCTACTATTCAGACACATTTTAAACAGCTTAGTACACCATCACCACCAGCAACACCCACCTCCAACATCATTGGTCCCAGGGCATCTTTGTCAATCACGCTCTGGCCTGTCGACGAGACGTCAGCCTTCTGTACCTCCTCCTCATTGGCTGCTGCTGCTTTCTCTGTGGGACAGAAAGCCAATTAGAATCAGGGGGTGTATAACTCACTGTGTACAACTCTGATGTATAACTCATCCTGAAGTTATACATTCCTGTGTGTCATTGTGGCTTCACTGTCTATAACCTTAATGGTTATACACCATTAAGGTTATAGACCACCTTAAATCCCCATTGCATCACACCATGTCCAAAAAACATGCCTTTTCAATAGGAGTCACATTACAACCCAGACCAACAGCCACTATGAGACCACAATACTATTCCCAAACTGATCTCAAATGGTTTATTTTTTCCTTTTAAATCGCTCCACATGTTTTAACCAGGTCACTTGTGAACCAGCCTCTTAACAAGGCCCTCTCCTCACTCATCTCAACAAAACATTCACGCATGGATCCATTGTCATGTCGCGTAGCCATAGCGCGAACCAAGGCACTTAGCAACCGGCAGGGTGAAAGGTCGTAGAAGTGTGTGTGTGCACTAGTGCACGCAGCTGCCATGCCCGTGGCAAACACGAGATGGATGGCATTGTCAGCACACACACACACACACAAAAAGAGTCATTATGGAAAGACGGAGAACATCACAGTAAACAACCGCAGTCTGTGTGAGTGTGTGTGTACACGTGGGGTGCACAAACGGACGTTCAAAAGACATGAAGCACTACGATACATTCCCGCACAAAAAGCAAAACTGGAGCATGAATTCCAAAACGCCCGTGGATACACAGTACATCACCGCATATTTGGTCATTAACATTTGCTGGCCTACATCCCAAAGACCAGGAAACGTATAGGAGGCCAAAGATGTGCATGGGAGCACCCTGGAAGCAACATATGGAGCGTCCTGGCCAGCCCAGGGTAGTGCACAGCCTACGCGCCCTCCTGATGTGAGTGATTGGGTTAATAGTTTTGCGGAGCAGCCTTCTGTTCAGTGCAGATTCTGCCCTACTTCCAGATGAGGAGGAGGAGCAGCGTGAGGGGCCCAGGGAGGAAGAGGAGGGGGGGGGGGGGACGTCTTTGAGTGTCGCACCGCTCCGTGGAGACGCACGGCCATATGGTGGGGAGAGAGAGTCTCGTATCTGTAGGCATGGCTGAGAGGCCCGCTCCCAGGGAGAAAGTTCTGGGCTCGGAATGCTGCATCATCTGCACAGAGGACACACACACACGTGCACGAGCACACACACGCGCGCTTTTCTCTATCAAAAGCCGAGGTGTGTGTTTCCCGTGTGTCACATGTTTCTCTCCGTCAGCATTAACAGAGTGTGTATCACAGCAGGACCTCAGCAGGCCTCTAGAAACCTGCCCAGCTGCCTGGAGTACACATCCATCGCTCACTGTCCACACATACTAGGGCTGCACCATTATGGCCAAAATGATCATCACGATTATTTTGATCAATATTCAGATCACCATTATTTGTTGATATTAACCAAAACTATTTTTATTGTCACATAGGCTAATTATAACAGCTTTTACATCCATATTGTGCTACATTCCTGCTAATGTACAAATATGTGCATCAAAATAAAATAGGTCCTCTTATTCACCAACATTCAGTACATCTCCTTAAAGAATAAATACAATACATTTTCCATTGTGTAAATATATTTTAGGAAGCAAAAAAAAAAAAAAAAAAAAAAAAAAAAAGGTATACGGACGGAATGATGCATTTTAAATATCGCTTGATCAGGCAAATTTGATCTTGGGAAGCCAAAATCGTGATTGTGATTAAAATGTCATTAATTGTACAGCCCTAACACACACACAGTCTCCTACCAGCCACATGTACTGCCTGCTAACCCACTCCTCTACCTCCATCATCTACTGAGGTGGACAGCTGCCCTGCTTCTCAGACAGACTGGGATTGTGGAGGAACTCAGCCTAGACCTGTGTCTTCCCATCAACCAATCGCTGACCACTCCGACCAGGCTCAGGGCTTAGGAAGGGGGTGGGGCGCATTTGATGGTGCACTGTACCATTACATAATAAGACTCCATACAGAGAAATCAATTACCCTGAATACACACCCTATTAGGAAGAAACAAGCTTGAGCTGTACGTTTGTTAGCTCTGAGAGTTAAGTGGTCCACAAGCCCACCATGATATCAATTAGAGGAATGTCTGATGACAGGATGGAAGAAAGTCCAGATCTAATAGGAGTCAGTTGGCTGAGCGGTGAGGGAGTCGGGCTAGTAATCCGAAGGTTGCCAGTTCGATTCCCGGCCGTGCCAAATGACGTTGTGTCCTTGGGCAAGGCACTTCACCCTACTTGCCTCGGGGGAATGTCCCTGTACTTACTGTAAGTCGCTCTGGATAAGAGCGTCTGCTAAATGACTAAATGTAAATGTAGTCCTGAGCCTGAGGAAGCCTCCCAGAGAGAGGCCATCATTAGAGCACGGCCCGTTCCGAGGGAGGGGCTTACATCATTATCCTTGCTTATTAACTTTGTGTGATTGAAGGGGCTGAAATGAAATGAGCCATTTACAGTGAACCGCACCACCATTTACAATCGCCATGTTGACAGTATTAAAGCGACGATGGGATGTGTCATCTTGTCAAAGCGGGGGAGGGTGGGACAACGACACCAAGCAATCTCAATACAGAGATTGGAATCGATAATACGAGCAGGAAAGGGTGTACAACATTAAGATCATGTAAAAGAACAGGTTTCAATTTGAGCAGACAGACAAACCAATTCCCAGTCACACAGAAAAATAAATAAGATATAGCTAAACGGAGCAGATGACAAGCTGGCCTCTTCTTAACAGCGCAGGGCGCGTGGCAGCTGTCTTCCAGGGAGACGGGTGTGAAGGTGTTTGTGGCTGGCAGCGCGGGGCTGGGGAGACACGGAGGAGAACAGCAGGCCCGGGAGAGGCCCCCTCCTCCTCGCTCCTCCTCCTCCTCGCTCCTCCTCCTCCTCCTCGCTCCACTAAGAAAGACAGTTCCTGACTGCAGAGAGAGGCCAGGGATGTGCATTCAATGTAGCGTGAGGAAGCGAGGGGAGGGAGGGGAGGGGAGGGGAGGGAGGGGAGGGAGGGGATTGACAGACGGCAGCCAGTTTGCTGTGATTTTTTTTTTTTCTCTCTTCTTTTTTGCATCACATTGCTCACCATTACATAACCGTGGGGCGGTGACTCACACGCTATCCACAGTGTCGTCAGTCGCTGTGACTCACAGGATACGTAGGTCTGCTGTACTTAGCCAGCTTCCAATCAAGCTCACACCACGCACACACACACGCAGCCTCATGGTGCTGGTGTAAACTGCGTTTCGATAGGCCTCTGTAGGTTTAGTATGAATGGGTCCTTGCTATTGACTGCGCAGCCCTTGTACCTGGAGGACGGCAGGCGGGACAAATCTACAAGCACCGGGGGCGGGGGGGGGGGGGGGGGATGCGTGTCGCAGCCACCGCCCCACTGATGAAGTACAGTCAGGACGGGACAGAGACACGAAACAAACGCACTGAAAGCGCTGCCTGTACCTTGCTCCTTGATCTGGCGGATCTGCTTCACGGTCTCCTTCAGGATGGCGCACTTGTCAGGCTTGACGTTGAAGTTGTCGATGTCGCTGAAGTTGGCGAAGATCAGCTCGGCCAGCTCCTCGATGTACTTATTCTCGTGCTCGCGGTTTCGCTTCTCGTTGCTCCGCTTGGGGCTGCACGGACACAAAAAAAACAGAACCCCCCCGAGGGCGAGGGCGAGGAGGAGAGGCAGTGCGGTGAGTCGACGAGAGGACAGAGAGATGAGACCAGAAGAGAGAGACGCAGACACAGAGGAAGATGGACAGAAAGCATCCCAGAAAGCATTCCTGATCCTGCTCACAGCAGGGGAACGAGCAAAGCTGACAGGAGAACAAAGCAAAAACATCAAAAGGGGGTTTGGGAAGCTACCCAAACGCTCGCTGGCATCGCTCGTCCAGCCTGGTCGGAGCTAGAGACCACTTCCACAGTCCACACACTGGGCATGGGCCCCCCACAACTCCCACAGCTGACCCTGACTGGGGTCAGGGACAGCAGGGTCAGGCCGTGTCCAGTACCCTAACGACTAGATTTACGTCGGGCCCGGTCAGCGCTTGCTCCCCGTGTCGTCTGCAGGCGTGAGGGGCTGCAGAGCTGCAGACGGAAGGGGGTTCTGGGCATCTTTTCTACAGCTGAATAATGCAGACGAACTAAGGAAGGGGTCAGAGGGTAAGGCAGACCCTGCTGCTATCTTCAGACTGAATTTAAGTCAACTGTGGGCTGTCTGAATGATATCGTCTGATCAATACTTAGGAGCTGGGGTGTGGCCCAGGCCCATTCAGTCAGTTCCTTTCCAAAAGATGCAGCCACAGAAAATGACACTGTGGAACAGTAGAGTACAGTATAGCAGAGTAGAGCGCAGTACGGTCATGGGAGCGTCACGTCAGCATGCAGCGGAAATGTGTTTGAACATGAAGCAGGTCATGAGTGACGCCAGGCGGTCGGGCTCACCTGGGTCCCAGTAGTTCTGAGGAACATTCTTTGCGTTTCCGAGACTCTGCCCTGCCAGGGTCAGAGTGGTTCTCACCAACTCCACTCATCCTCACTGCATATCAGCGACTGTGGAGAGAACACACACATACCCAGAGGTTAGGAGAACATACACACTCACATGGACTCACATCGTAAACCACATCCAGTCTGTGTTGACACAGGACCACACACACTAAAGATGTGGAGCTGTGCTAGCGGGCTAGGATTCACCCTGTGTGCTAGGATTCACCCTGTGTGCTAGGATTCACCCTGTGTGCTAGGATTCATCCTGTGTGCTAGGATTCATCCTGTGTGCTAGGATTAACCCTGTGTGCTAGGATTAACCCTGTGTGCTAGGATTCATCCTGTGTGCTAGGATTCATCCTGTGTGCTAGGATTCATCCTTTATGCTAGGGAGCTAGGCTTCATCCCTTGCCGGAGAAAACCCGAGCGAAAGTGGAGCGGAGAAACAAATTCAATTATTTCCCTCTGATGGCGCTGCTTTCCCCAGAGAGCCTGAAACGAGAGCACAGCAAGACAGAGCCAGCCAGCCAGCCAGCCAGCCCTCAAAACCACTCAACTACACAGCAGCAAGAACACCATATATTATCAGGGAAAAATCTCA